>NC_058081.1:249585628-249885628 GCF_014858855.1 Bufo gargarizans | reverse complement strand
CAGCTATAGGGGCAGCCGATCACCAGATAAAAGAGCGAAAAGCTTGTTCATTGGGTGAAACTGTCCTCATACATACCCTACATATGACGCAGTTCTAAACCTGAGTGTGATGTCAGAGCTAAAGAGGAGCGAATTGATTCTAAACAAATTAAATTTGTCTTGAATTTCCCAAAACTTAAATACTATGGAATAGTCAATTAAAAGTTGCCGATGTTTGCTTAATTTGTAAAGTATCAAGATGAGGATTGTTACATCTTCATATAACCATAGAACTACCGGCTTGGAGATATAGAAGGAAAAAAATATATAATTCAGCTAATATAGGAATGAACCGATTTAGTTGTTATAGTAGTGCAAAGTAAAGAATATGCAGAACAACATACCTATTTCTGAACTCATCTGGAATAGAATATACACTTCTATTATTCTCAGCCAGCACTATGAAATTAATTTCTCTTTTGACAGATGAGGAATTTGATTTCTTTTACGATAATGTGAAAAGCTCAAGTTTAGATTATAAGTGCATCATACCAAAATAATGGGAAATTCTATTTTGGGGGATATATGAATATTAAAAGAACAGATGATCAAAATGATATTTTAGCAGAATACAATGGTAGACGTTTATAACAATGGTAGCCTCTGAAAAGCCTCAAACACATAGAATTGTATGCAGGCATGTATGTAAAAATCCAGGTAAGGAGTAGACATATTTTGAGTGTCTCAAGCAGGTAGTCAGGACTAGAACCCACCAGGCAGCTTTGCTATTCTTTGGGTAATGCTATTCAGCTTTACCTCTTTATTACAGCACGTCATATTTTCAGAATTTTAAAAGCTTGCACATGCCTTACTTTATGATTTCATTTGCACACTTCTGTTATAAATTCCTTTATTATACATGGCATATCGTATATTTCATCTTTCGCACATTTCTACAATCTAGCACATTTTGCATAGGTATCCTGCACATGTTACTGAAACATGGAGTTTATGGAGACTAAATATATCATACCAATTTGTTATGAGTTTAGTGCTCTCATTAAGAGAAACTAAATAAGATATATAATATTGCAGGTTTGATACCTTTTAATGGCTAACACAAATAGAAGTAATGATGTTACATAGCGAGCTTTCGAGACATCACAAGTCCATTCATCAGGCGTACTACAAGAATATATGAATAAACAGCAATATACTGTATATACAATAAGAACAGAGACATGGGGGAATGAATGGACATTTGAAAAATAACAGAACAACATATCAAAGATCTTGAGAATGATTAATTAATTTTCTTACAGATAAGGCTACTTTCACACTTGTGGCAGAGTGATCCGGCAAGCAGTTCTGTCGCCGGAAATGCCTGCCGGATCAGGCAATCGGCATGCAAACCGACAGCATTTGTAGACGGATCCGGATGTGGATCCGTCTTGCAAATGCATTGCAAGAACGGATCCATCTCTCCGGATGTCATCCGGTTGGAGAGGACTAGCACAGGAAAAGGACCTTTGACGACGTCACTGCGCTCCTCACATGGTCCATCACATGATCCATCACCATGGTGATGGCTCATGTGACGGACCATGTGATGAGCTCAGTGACGTCACCACAGGTCCTTTTCCTGTGCACAGCAAAGATGAAGATAGAAGAGAAGCCGGGCTGCGCGAACAAGTGGATTAAGGTGAGTTAAAAATTATTTTCTTTTTTTAACCCCTCTAGCCCTATTGTACTATGCATTCTGTTTTAAGAATGCTACTACTTTTCCTTATAACCATGTTATAAGGGAAATAATAATGATTGGGTCCCCATCCCGATCGTCTCCTAGCAAACGTGCGTGAAAATCGCACCACATCTGCACTTTCTTGCGGATGCTTGCGATTTTCACGCACCCCCATTCACTTCTAAGGGGCATGTGTTGCGTGAAAAACGCACAATATAGAGCATGCTGCGATTTTCACGCAACGCACAAGTGATGCGTGAAAATCACAGCTGATATGCATAGCCCCATAGAAGTGAATGGGTCCGGATTCAGTGCCGGTGCAATGCGTTCACCTCTCGCATTGCACCCGCACGGAAATCTCGCCCGTGTGAAAGGGGCCTAAAACATTAGGGGTGAGGGTCTGATGCTGACCTGACCCTCTAAAACATTAGGGGCGAGTGCCTGCTGCTTATCTAACCATGTAAAATATTAGGGGTGAGGGCCTGCTGCTGATCTGACCATCTAAAAAATTATGGGTGAGGGCTTGCTGGTGACCCTCTAAAATATTAGGGGTGAGGGTCTGCTGCTGAGCTGACCCTCTAAAACATTAGGAGCGAGAGCAGCCTAAAAAGCATGTTGATATGATGGAAAAGGACGAGAAAAGAAAGATTGAACCATATACCCTTTTTTGTGGTGGAAGGGGTGTATGGGAATACAGTGTATTCAATACACCATAAAAGCCACATTTAAAGTGCCTTTATGTTCAGCCACCTTTCTCTGGTGGAGTAGAGAAGTCAGGGGCAATTCAGGCCTTTTTCATTTTGATAAGAATCAACCTGTCAGTATTTTCAGGTGGATGCGTTTATCAGTTATCATGCCCCCAGCAACACTAAATACCCACTCAACAAAACGCTGGCGACAGGGCAGGTCAGCACCTCCAAGGCGTAGAGCTCCAGTTTGTGCCACGTGTCCAGCTTGGACATCCAATAGTTGTAAGGCACAGAGGGATCACTGAGGACGCTGACACGGTCTGCTACATACTCCTTCACCATCTTCCAAAACGTTTCCCTCCTAAAGACACTAGGCCGCGCATCAGGTTGAGGGTGCTGGCGGGGTGTCATGAAACTGTCCCAGGCCTTGCCCTGCCTCTGTTGGAACTGCTGTGTGTTCCCCTCGTCTCCCCTCCTCGGTTGCCCAAGGAACTACATGCTCTGCAGCCAGCGTTGTCAGCTGGAAATTTTTGGACTAATTCTTCCACAAGGACCTTCTGGTATTGCACCATTTTGCTAGTCCTCTCCACCACAGGAATGAGAGATGAGAAGGGGGTTAAGAAGGGTGAACAACCAGTAATCGGTGTTGGCCAAAATGCATATAACGCGAGGGTCACGGAAAAGGCAGCATAACATAAAGTCAGCCATGTGTGCCAGAGTCCCAACAGACAAGACTTTGCTGTCCTCATCAGGAGAATGATTCTCAATCTCCTCATCCTCTTCCTCCTCTTCAGCCCATCCACGCTGAACAGATGGTATAAACCTGCTATCGGCACTACCCTCTGTAGCGGAGGCAACCGTCTCCTCCTCCTCATCATCATTCAATTTGTGCTGAGAAGACGAACTGAGGGTGGTCTGGCTATAACCCTGTGTACTGTCTTGCCCCATTTCCAACTCTTCCACATGCAAAGGGTCTGCCTTCACTGTGAGCAGCGAGCATTTCAGTAGACACAGAAGTGGGATGGTTACGCTGATAATAGCGGCATCGCCGCTCACCATCTGTGTTGATTCCTCAAAGTTGCGTAAAACCTCACAGAGGTCAGACATCCATGCACACTTGTTGCTTGTGAAGAGCAAAAGCTGACTGGAAAGGCGACGACCATGTTGCAGCTGGTATTCCACTACTGCCCTCTGCTGCTCACAAAGCCTAGCCAACATGTAGAACGTGGAGTTCCTGCGCGTACTCACGTCGCACAACAGTCGGTGACATGGCGATTGCAAGCACTGCTGAAGCGTTGCCAGGCCGACGGCAGCTGTAGATGACTTTCGGAAATGGGCACACACGCAGCGCACCTTCACCAGTAGCATAATCAAATTGGGGTAGGTTTTGATAAACCGCTGATCCACTAAGTTGAACACGTGGGCTAGGCATGGTATGTGTGTGAGCTTGCCGAGCTCCAAAGCCACTGCTTCCCCATTGCAGTGCTACACTGCTTCCAGCGATTGACTAATGGCTGACTGGTGCCGCAAAACACACACAGATGTGTGAATCGACCCTAAGGAAGGAAAACCAAGCAATGAGGTGTCTCTGTTAAGAGATCACCAGATTCACCATATTAAGTGGCCCCTATGTAAAGGTCCAGCTCTTTTACAAGCTTTAAGGATGTGACTGGGAAGACCTAAGCCAGTTATCCATCCACAGACAGCTGTTTCAGGGTGTTGCCACTCATCAGTGTGAAGTAGGATTTTGGCTAACCTGGAGCAATGCCTAGAAGACTACTTAAACAAAACAATAACTGATCTTAGGGAGACCAGTTTGTGACATTTTAAACACCATTGTTCCTAATTTTAGGGGCAAGTGGCATTTCTACGTCACCCTAACAACTTTCTGAAAAGCAGGCGTGGCGTAAAAGAAGACTGGTGTAAAACAAAATTGAAATCTGTAAAACAAAATCTCAAGCTCTGAGCTGCCATAGATTCCAGTCTGGGCACATGGGCTTCCAGAGAATGCACCTATTTTAATGACGAGGCCTGCACCTCAACGTAAATTAGGTGGGTTCTCTGACAGTTTTTCCCCTTAGTTGTGGTTACAAGGCCTCAGGGAGACGCTTGTTCCTTCATCTTGGAAGAGATGGGTTGTCTCAGCCCTGCCAATATCTTTAGGGCTCCTCAGGGTCTCCAGGGCTTCCAGGTTCCTGTGTATGGGCATTTCTACCTTCAAGGGGTGCCCATACAGTTAGGAGTCAGGGCCAGGAGTAGGGTTCTTTAAGTGGTGACCCTTTCCATTCCCTAGCGTTGAGGCCTAGTGGCTTTTCCCTTACCCCCTGGTTGTCGGTGTGGTGTTTACTCCTTTACCTTATCTGTGACAGCAGCACAAGGGACCTGACAGGTAGGCTTCATTTAGCTTGCTAAGATCTCTTCTACTGTAGAACATATTTTGAGTTTAGAGAAGCAATGTTTGCCAATTTTTACAATTCACTTGAAAGTTATACTTTAATTCCTGGCGTTTACCTGATATGGGGTATCTCTGTATCAAATAGGATAACACCTTCTATAGGTAGATGAAAAGTGAATATTCAAATTAGATAATTAAATAAAGGTTTCATATGAGACCATATATCAGCCCTAGCCTTTTGTCACACACTTTTTTGTGGCAGCTTGGTCACACATTTTTATGTGTTTTTTCAGGCTTCTTTTTATCTACAGGGAAGTCTATGGGAAATTCCTGAAACAATGCCATACCTAGAACATGCTGTTTTATGAACAAAACAAAATGTCATGGACCCAAAAAGTGAGGGAAAACTGCAACACAATACACTGTTTTCATGCATTCATAATTCTCGGTTTGCTTTCAGTTACCAATTGGCTGGTGGCTACGCCTGTAAAAAAAAAAAATAGTAAATAGTACTTAAAACTTGACATTTTTTACGAGTCAAACATAAATCACAATACCAAAATGGGTGCGTGTAAAGAAAAAATAGAAGTATTATTGGTTTCTGCTTTCTAGAAAAAAAATCTCTATCTTACTAGACAAAATATTCAAGACTCGAATCAAGGCCTGACTATTGTAACACATTATAATGTGCCATCTTGTGAAATGACCTCTACAGCACAAAATGACTTCAGTATGGCACTTCTTTCAAGTTTATTTGCTAGACTATGGCATATTGCCTGAATTAAAGATCTGTAAGAACTGCTCATGTGAACATCGGCCACCCTATTTGCATATTTGCAAATCTCTTTCTTGGCATTCACAGATTGAGTTATCAGGTATTTCATATTGCATGTGGCTCAGCAGGTGCTGATGGTTATTTGTGTAAATGTGAGGCTAGGAGAAGGGTTAGACGAGTTACCGTATTTCAATCTGTCATCGTCGCTGGTCTCTGAAGCCTTTTCTTTTTGATATATTCCAGTGTACCTTGTTTTAATACATACAGTTTATTTGCACGGTGAAGACTGCAGGTATCAATCAATCGGAGGGCTATGCATCGTCAACTGATCCTATTTTTTGATGGTGTTGAAGAGTTGTCTCTGGGAAGATCAAAAAGCTTTTAAGTTATATGCACACTAGGGAGCCACAGTGAAATGGCAGTAAAGCACAGCCAGAAAGCAAAGCCTGATAATTGTTTGGAGTACTTCTTTAACCCCTTGGTGCACCATGATGACAATGCTCATCACCAGCAGGAGTGAGTTTTCACATATTTTATATGGGCATTGACCATTTGAAGCTGGAAATCATAGTGTTTTGTAGTCAGAAAAGAGATAGAAAGATGTATGGTAAGTAATGTTTAGAAGTAAGGAAGAAAATAATTCAACTGGTTATGCCATGAATAATGTGAAAACTGAAAATCATGCATAATCTAGTACATGACAATTCTCTTTCTAACAAAACTAGAACCAGCCTTGTACCTCACATGGATCCAGATATTTCGCCATTCACTTCTACAGTTGTTTTGCTAGATTTATTTCAAACTTGTTGGCTTAGGGGACGTGTCCTTTCTCAGGGGAGGGGTGTTCTTTCTGCTGACAGATCAATCAAGGTGTTGACCTGGCCTCTAAATTTCAAAGATTGCAAACCTGTGGAGTATTTGTGGGATGTGCTGGAAAAATAAGGATGATCCATCAAGTCACTGACAACTTACAGGACTTAAATGATCTGTGTCTACTAATATCTTGGTGCCAAATACCACAGAACACCTTCATAGGTGATGTGTTGTCCATGCCTCAAAAGGACAGAACGGTTTTTATGAAGCAAAGGGGACTACATGAGGTTTTAATGTTAAGGCTGATCAGCATAAATGTGATTGCCTCCAAGACAATATGATTTTCTTTCTAGCCAAGGATACCTGCCAAATCAAGCCTTTTTAGCTAATACAAAACAATATCTTTAAAAACAAAATCTTTTTAAATTGGCATGTTTTTTAACCACATAGAGTACACAGTGGCTACCAGGGACGTAGCTAAAGGCTCATGGGCTCTGGTTCAAGAGTTCGCTTGGGCCCCCCTTTCTCTCAGTGCTTTTTGGCAAGGGACGGGGTGCACAAAAATTGAAACAGCGTCCTCCCATGCCAAATTCTAAACCTAACCCACTCCCTCCAGCCCTACTGTTAAAGACATGCTTGGAAAACATTATCTATGGTGCTACAAAACATACAGGGCAATACAGAAACTCATATTTCTTACATCCAGTGATGTCTCCTCTGATGTAGATGTTCTCTTTCCTCCTCTTCTCCATTCAGACCAGACCGCCATGATGATTTTAGCCATCTCTCGTCTCTGCAGAGTTTGACAATGTCATCTTAGTTTCCTACTTTTCGATCTTCCTCCTCACCTGCCACCCTCAATACTGTGCCCACTGTGCTCCTCAATGGGACACTTCAGAAACAGCCCCCCTGAAAATACTAGTATCACACAGCTAGTACCCCTTTAATAATTATTGGCACATAGTGTCCTAAAAAAATGACTGCACCCAGCAAATAGTGTTCCTGACACTGACAGTGTTGTAAACATAATGTCTCCCAAAAATAATTGTGCTAAGCTGATATTATGCCAGGGTGCCCCCCACAGTAATAGTGCTCTTCAATGTTCCACCAATAGAAATAATCTGCCAGAGTGCCCTTAGTGTTAATAGTGTTTAAGTTCCCCATAGTCCCCCAGTGGTAATAATTAAGGATGAGCGAATAGACTTCAGATGAAACAGTATTAGAATGTATTGGCTTCGATGAGACAAAGGTATTGTTTTATAAGTATAACGTAATAAATTAATTTGTACTGTAAAAAACCTTTTCCTGAACTCGGGTTTGGTTCCAAGTGGTAAAAAGCAATAACTTTGGCTCATCGGAGCCAATACATTCTAATACTTGCGGGAGCTCCGTACAGTATTAGAACAAAGTTTTATGCGAATCAACTTCGGATGTTTCTTCCGAAGTCAATTCGCTCATCTCTAGTAATAATTCTCCTTACATTGTGTCCCAGTAGAAAAATTCCCCCTAATGTGTGCCAGTAGAAAAAATACCTCCTTATAATGCTTGCCAGTTCAAAATAAATTTACTTATAATGTGTGCAATACAAAAAATACCCCCTTATAATGTGCTGCCAGTGCAAAAAATACTCCTTTATAATGTGCGCCAGTACTAAAAGTACCCCCTTACCATGTCCGCCAAAATCATTGAGCAGGCACCTGGGGACAACGCGCGCGGGGGGTCCAATTCAGGCCTGCGGTTTGCGGCTTTTACAGGTTGCGGTGGGCAGCAGTGCCATCAGGTCCCCGTGGGGCTGTAGGGGGGACCCGATGGCATGGAAGGCAGCGCGATGCCTTCCTGAGGCATCGGCGCTGGCTTTCTGTGACGAGCCTCTGAGATCCAGCCCCCTGGATCTCACAGGCCGGAAGCTTTATGAGTAATACACACTGTATTACTCATACAGCTAATGCATTCCAATACTGAAGTATTGGAATGCATTGTAAAGGGGATTAGACCCCAAAAGTTGAAGTCCCAAAGTGAGACAAAAAATAAAGGGAAAAAAAAGTTTAAAAAATAAAGTTTAAAGTTTCAAGTAAAAATAAACAAAAACGTCATTTTCCCCAAATAAAGTAAAAAATAATTGGTAAAAATTAGGAACACAAAAAGACATTAGGTATTGCCGTGTCCATATCGACTGGCTCTATAAACATATCACATGACCTAACCCCTCAGATGAACACCGTAAAAAATAAAAAGTGTGCTAAATAAACAATTTTTTTTGTCCCCTTACATCACAAAAAGTACAACAGTAAGCGATCAAAAAGGCGCATGCCCACCAAAATAGTGCCAATCTAACGTCACCTCATCCCACAAAAACTTAGCCCCTACCTAAGACAATCGCCCAAAAAACTATGGCTCAGAATATGGAGACACTAAAACATCATATTTTTGTCTTAAAAAAGCTGTTATTGTGTAAAAAAAAGTATACATACTAGGTATCGCCGCATCCGAAATAACCTGCTCTATAAAAATATCACATGACCTAACCCCTCAGATGAACACCATAAAAAACAAACAAAAAAAAGGTGTAAAAAAAGCAATTTTTTGTCACCTTACATCAGAAAAAGTTTAATAGCAAGCGATAAAAAATTCATATGCACCCCAAAATAGTGCCAATCAAACCGTCATCTCATCCCACAAAAAATGAGACCCTACCTAAGATAATCACCCAAAAACTGAAAAAATATTACTCTCAGAATATGGAGACACTAAAACATGATTTATTTTTGTTTCAAAAATGAAATAATTGTGTAAAACTTACTTAAATAAAAAAGTATACATTTTAGGTATCGCCGCATCCGTAGTAACTTGCTCTATAAAAATTTCACATGACCTAACCCCTCAGGTGAATACCGTAAAAAAAAAAAAACTGTAAAAAAAGCAATTTTTTGTCACCTTACATCACAAAAAGCGTAATAGCAAGCGATCAAAAAGTCATACGCACCCCAAAATAGTGCCAATCAAACCGTCACCTCATCCTGAAAAAATCATACCCTACCCAAGATAATCGCCCAAAAACTGAAAAAAACTATGGCTCTCAGACTATGGAGAGACTAAAACATGATTTTTTTTGTTTCAAAAATGAAATCATTGTGTAAAACTTACATAAATAAAAAAAATAGTATACATATTAGGTATCGCCGCGTCCGTGACAACCTGGTCTATAAAAATACCACATGATCTAACCTGTCAGATGAATGTTGTAAATAACAAAAAATAAAAACGGTGCCAAAACAGCTATTTCTTGTTACCTTGCCTCACAAAAAGTGTAATATAGAGCAACCAAAAATCACATGTACCCTAAACTAGTACCAACAAAACTGCCACCCTATCCAGTTTCTAAAATGGGTTCACTTTTTTGGAGTTTCTACTCTAGGGGTGCATCAGGGGGGCTTCAAATGGGACATGGAGTAAAAAAAAAACAGTCCAGCAAAATCTGCCTTCCAAAAACCGTATGGCATTCCTTTCCTTCTGCGCCCTGCCGTGTGCCCATACAGCAGTTTACGACCACATATGGGGTGTTTCTGTAAACTACAGAATCAGAGCAATAGATATTGAGTTTTGTTTGGCTGTTAACCCTTGATTTGTAACTGGAAAAAAAATATTAAAATGGAAAATCTGCCAAAAAAGTTACATTTGCAATCTCTATTTTCCATTAATTCTTGTGGAACACCTAAAGGGTTAAAAAAGTTAGCAAAATCAGTTTTGCCAAATACCTTGAGGGGTGAAGTTTCTAAAAAGGGTCACTTTTTTGGAGTTTCTACTCATGGGGTGCATCAGGGGGGCTTCAAATGGGACATGGTATCAAAAAACCAGACCAGCAAAATCTGCCTTTCTAAAAACCGTACAGCATTCCTTTCCTTCTGTGCCCTGTCATGTGCCCGTACAGCAGTTTAACAATTATATAGTCTGAGATACCATAAAACATAACGTTTATTTCAATCTGTTAAATCCCTCAATATATGCGATAACACCATAACGCTGCGCGATTGGTGACCCAGAGCTAGGGAAGGGGGAGACTAATACTGGGTCTCTGAAAACTAGTCTCACCCATACTGGATGTACCTTGGGTGGAAGGCAATACCAAATCAACCAGCTAACTGGTGAACACCTATAAGACCCTTCCTGTCCCTACGCAGCAAGGGAGACTGCCCAGCTTCGTCGTGCTGTGGTGTTAGTGATAGTAGAAAGCACTAATGTGTCCTTATATTGCATTTCAACGTGCTTCGTTGGACATAGGTCCAACTCATCAGGGGACTACTCGCCAGTATCCAGAGGTGATGATAGCTTTAAAAATCACCTCTTTCAGCTGATTAACAGTGCATTAAATAACATGCTGTTTTGCTGTGGTGCATTCATTAACATGCTACTTATCTTATGCCTCCCATATCTCGATCCACACGGATGTAGGCTGTATTGTGGCTTGTGGCAGCAACAATGCCACATGTGAAATGGCACCTTTTTAAAGCAAATGCCAAACTTGTCGGCCCGTCCCCTCAGCGGTCAGCTGACTGTAGCATGTGACCGGGTCATGTAACTGACCCGGTGTTCTGCCACTTTTCTATACCCGGAGAAAAGTCTATACCTGGAAGTGATGTAGCTGCACTGGAAGTCACGTGGACGCGTTGGAATCAGCTAGAGGACGGGGTGTGCACGCTGCGCAAGCGCATTCGGCTAATGTATGTTAATCTGGCAGAACGCCCCTGCATTTTCCCAGCCCTTCATTTCTTTACTATCCATCTCTTTCTTTACCATCCATCTCTTTCTTTACCCTCCATTTCTTTCTTTACTATCAATGGCGGCATAGAGTCCGTTTTAGCAAATGCCGAGCACAGCGAGGCCGAGCCCGCGAGGGTACAAATTAAAGTAGATTACGGGCTTGCGGCGTTCTGCCAGATTACTATACTTTAGCCGAATGCACTTGCGCAGTGCGCACACCTCCCTCCTCCTCCTTCCAATGCGTCCACGTGACTTCCGGTGCAGCTACATCACTTCCGGGTATAGACTTTTGTCCGGGTATAGAAAAGTGGCAGCACACCGGCAATGCATTGCAGTGACTGCTGTCTCCTCCCCCCAGACATCACATGACCGCCAGGCTCCATGACGCTGCATGACGCTCCACGATATGCGTATCATGTGATAGGGGGAGGCGGCGTCAGGGAGGAAATAATCCTCCCTCTTTGTATTACATCGAGGAGGATGGATATTCAGAAATGGGAGGGCAACAGCGCTGCAGGATATCAGCGCTCCCCTCCCATACCTAGTGAACAGTTTACAACACAAGTTTAAATTGAAACAGCAGCGCAGCAGTGTAGAGCATTTCAAGCGGCATGAAGTCAATAGGCACACCTTCCTATATATTTTTAGCAAAGGAGGTCAATCTCATCCGTATCAGTTAGGTAGATATATGTGTAAATCTCCAAAAAAGGGGGGGGGGGGGATACTCAGCCATAACAGGACCCATTATCCATGCGCCATCCCCACTATCCAGGCTTGGAAGCCTGGGTGCCACAGTGACAGGATCCAAAGTATTCCCTGTATATAGATATATACAGAATATACAGAATGTCATGTCCTACTCATCCTAGTGGGGCACCCATGTGCTAAATGGCTCAGGCTAAAGGAAGCAGCCAAAGGATAGCTGCTCATTAAGCCCCCCAGGGTGGACAGTTCTCAACTCAAAGATCCACCATGTCTCGCGCTGCAAAATCTTTTTGTCCCAGTCCCCCCTCCTCCTCAGGTACGGCACTGATTCAATGCCTATGAATTTGAGGCCCGAGAAGTTACCCCCATGGAAGTTAGTGACATGTTTTGCCAGGGGGGTGTCCCTAGAATGTCGTAGATCTCCTACATGTTCCCCCACACACCTTTGAAATTCACGCGTGGTCTTGCCCACGTACACCAAACCACAGATACAGATTGCTTTGTATATGACACCTTTTGTGCGGCAATTAATGAACTCTCTGATGTGGTGACGTTTTTGGGCAACACCACCCATGAACTCGCGGCCCTGCGTAACATATTTGCAGGCCACACACCCACTACAATGGTAGCAGCCCCAAAATGGTCTCAGCCATTCAGGCCCCTTGTTTTTCGTGGTCTCAGAAAAGTGGGATATCCTCTATCTAGGAACCTTTGCTCCAGTCCCTTGCCTGTAGTTTGAAATCTGCAAGGAATGAGCAATTCCTCCTTATCCTAAGGTATTGTCCAACTGCCAACTGATATACCCCTCTTCCATGGCTCAGGGCGATGGCACTCCCATTTCAATAGGGAGTTTGTTGCTGTGGGTTTTCTATATGTTTTAGTCTGTACTTCACCTCCTTGTAGCTTCGTGATTTCAATGTCAAGAAATGGTAATATGTTATCACCCAGCTCAAAGGTGAAGCGTAAACCCAATTCATTTTGATTGATCAGCTGTACAAATTTTTCAAAGCCATTTCTATTCCCTCTCCAGACTACAAAGACGTCATCTATGTACCTTGCCCACATGATGACATCTAGTGTCTGGGGAATAGGTGGATCGCAGAATACAATGTTTCTTTCCCACCAGCCCAGGAACAAGTTAGCGTAGGATGGGGTGCAAGGACTCCCCATGGCCGTGCCCTGAGCTGGTGGTAAAAGGCCCCATCAATTAAAAAATTGTTCTGGGTGAGCGTAAATTCCAACAAATTGAGCACAAAGCAGTTATGTGCCCTAAACTCACACCCCCTGGTATCGAGGAAGGAACCAACTGCCCTCATCCCCAGATTATGAGGAGTAGAGGGTCTCCACATCAATCGACCCAAGGAGTGCCTCGTCCTCAAGGACCAACCCCTTTAAGCGGCCGAGCAGATTCCTGGCCCCCTGAGGTATGATTGTAGAATCCTCACGAAGGGTGCCAGAATGGTGTCAATGTAAACCCCAGCGTTATGACTCAGGCTATTGATGCCTGATACAATGGGCCGCCCCTTCAGAGGGGTTAGTCCCTTATGGACCTTTGGCAAAGCATAAAAAGTTGCCACCGTGGGGTGTTTGCATTGTAGAAAGTCAAACTCCTCTGCTGTAATGAGATCCTCAGTTTTAGCTTTCTGCAGGATATCACTCAGTCTCTTTTGATAAGTGGGGGTGGGGTCGCCCTGCAGCTTCTCATATGTGTCTTAGTCTTGTAATAGGCTCAGACACATTTTTTTATATTGAGCCACTTCCAAGACAACCAAGTTCCCCCTTTTATCAGAGGGCTTGATAACTATATTTGTGTCCTGTTCCAATGACGAGATGGCCTTGTATTCTGCTTTGGTACAGTTAAATCTACAAGGATTTAAGGCTAGCCCCTCAAGCTCCCGAGACACGCGATTCAGAAAAACATCAATGCATGATGGATCCCCTATTGGGGGCATTTTAGAACTTTTGGGTTTCAGAGAGGTAAACGGGCCTTTCCCTTCCTGGGGCATATTGTCGCCCAAGTTGTATAGCAAGCATACATCTTGTAAAATGTCCAGTGGGACGCCTAATTCCCTGCTTTCTCTCTTATCAATTAGGGCAAAATGTTTCCACCATCGCAATTTCCTCACAAAGAGGTGCAAGTCTATATACGGGGGATACTTGGGATCCTGTCACTGTGGCACCCAGGCTTCCAAGCCTGGATAGTGGGGGTGCCGCATGGATAATGGGACCTGTTATGGCTGAGTGTCCCCCCCCTTTTTGGAGATTTACACATATATCTACCTAACTGATATGGATGATATTGAGCTACTTTGCTAATAAGCTATGATTGTAAATATATAGGAAGGTGTGCCTATTGACTTCATGCCGCTTGAAATGCTCTACGGCGTGGTGCTTGTATTAACATGGGAGCGCTGCTGTTTCAATTTAAACTTGTGTTGTACAAACCGGATTCCCAAAAAGTTGGGACACTAAACAAATTGTGAATAAAAACTGAATGCAATGATGTGGAGATGGCAAATGTCAATATTTTATTTGTAATAGAACGTAGATGACAGATCAGACGTTTAATCCGAGTAAATGTATCATTTTAAAGGAAAAATACATTGATTAAAATTTTCACGGTGTCAACAAATCCCCAAAAAGTTGGGACAAGTAGCAATAAGAGGCTGGAAAAAGTAAATTGGAGCATAACGAAGAGCTGGAAGACCAATTAACACTAATTAGGTCAATTGGCAACATGATTGGGTATAAAAAGAGCTTCTCAGAGTGGCAGTGTCTCTCAGAAGCCAAGATAGGTAGAGGATCACCAATTCCCACAATGTTGTGCAGAAAGATAGTGGAGCAATATCAGAAAGGTGTTACCCAGCGAAAAATTGCAAAGACTTTGCATCTATCATCATCAACTGTGCATAACATCATCCGAAGATTCTGAGAATCTGGAACAATCTCTGTGCGTAAGGGTCAAGGCCGTAAAACCATACTGGATGCCCGTGATCTCCGGGCCCTTAAACGACACTGCACCACAAACAGGAATGCTACTGTAAAGGAAATCACAGAATGGGCTCAGGAAT
The DNA here is from genome assembly GCF_014858855.1 of Bufo gargarizans. Lineage (NCBI taxonomy): Eukaryota > Metazoa > Chordata > Amphibia > Anura > Bufonidae > Bufo > Bufo gargarizans. Next base: position 249,870,702 of record NC_058081.1, on the reverse strand, counting down.
ACTTCCAGAAACCATTGTCAGTGAACACAATCCACCGTGCCATCCGCCGTTGCCAGCTGAAACTCTACAGTGCAAAGAAGAAGCCATTTCTAAGCAAGATCCACAAGCTCAGGCGTTTTCACTCTGCCAGGGATCATTTAAAATGGAGTGTGGCAAAATGGAAGACTGTTCTGTGGTCAGACGAGTCACGATTCAAAGTTCTTTTTGGAAATCTGGGACGCCATGTCATCCGGACCAAAGAGGACAAGGACAACCCAAGTTGTTATCAACGCTCAGTTCAGAAGCCTGTATCTCTGATGGTATGGGGTTGCATGAGTGCGTGTGGCATGGGCAGCTTCCATGTCTGGAAAGGCACCATCAATGCAGAAAAATATATTCAGGTTCTAGAACAACATATGCTCCCATCCAGACGTCATCTCTTTCAGGGAAGACTCTGCATTTTTCAACAAGATAATGCCAGACCACATTCTGCATCAATCACAACATCATGGCTGCGTAGGAGAAGGATCCGGGTACTGAAATGGCCAGTCTGCAGTCCAGATCTTTCACCTATAGAGAACATTTGGCGCATCATAAAGAGGAAGGTGCAACAAAGAAGGCCCAAGACGATTGAACAGTTAGAGGCCTGTATTAGACAAGAATGGGAGAGCATTTCTATTTCTAAACTTGAGAAACTGGTCTCCTCGGTCCCCAGACGTCTGTTGAGTGTTGTAAGAAGAAGGGGAGATGCCACACAGTGGTGAAAATGGCCTTGTCCCAACTTTTTGGGGATTTGTTGACACCATGAAATTCTGATTCAACATATTTTTCCCTTAAAATGGTACATTTTCTCAGTTTAAACTTTTGTTCCGTGATTTATGTTCTTTTCTGAATACAATATTAGAAGTTGGCACCTCCACATCATTGCATTCAGTTTGTATTCACGATTTGTATAGTGTCCCAACTTTTTGGGAATCCGGTTTGTAAACTGTTCACTAGGTATGGGAGGGGAGCACTGATATCCCGTAGCGCTGTTGCCCACCCATTTCTGAATATCCATCCTCCTTGATGTAAACGCGTTGGGACGCAATATAAGGACACATTAGTGCTTTCTACTATCACTAACACATTGGTGACAGGGCCCCCCACCACAGCACGATGAAGCTGGGCAGTCTCCATTGCTGCGCAGGGACAGGGAGGGTCTTATAGGTGTTCACCAGTTAGCTGGGTGATTTGGTATTGCCTTCCACCCAAGGTACATCCAGTATACGGTGAGATTAGTTTTCAGAGACCCAGTATTAGTCTCCTCCTTCCCTAGCTCTGGGTCACCAATCGCGCAGCGTTATGGTGTTATCGCATATATTGAGGGATTTAACCGATTGAAATAAACGTTATGTTTTATGGTATCTCAGACTATATAATTGTTCTTGCTTAATACGATACCAACCTTTTACCAGGCATTGACCAATGCACAATTTGGTTGCGTTATTAATAAAATATCGTACAGCAGTTTACAACCACATATGGGGTGTTTCTGTAAACTACAGAATCAGAGCCATAAATATTGAGTTTTGTTTGGCTGTTAACCCTTGCTTTGTAACTGAAAAAAAAAGAAGAAAAATCTGCCAAAAAAGTGAAATTTTGAAATTGTATCTCTATTTTCCATTAATTGTTGTGGAACACCTAAAGGGTTAACAAAGTTTGTAAAATCTGTTTTGAATACCTTGAGGGGTGTAGTTTCTAAAAAGGGGTCACTTTTTTTGGAGTTTCCACTATAGGGGTGCATCAGGGGGGCTTCAAATGGTACATGGTATCAAAAAAACAGTCCAGCAAAATCTGCCTTAAAAAAAACGTATGGCATTCCTTTCCTTCTGCGCCCTGCTGTGTGCCTGTACAGCGGTTTACGACCACATATGGGGTGTTTATGTAAACTACAGAATCAGGGCCATAAATATTGAGTTTTGTTTGGCTGTTACCCCTTGCTTTGTAACTGGAAAAAAAATTGTTGAAATGGAAAATCTGCCAATAAAGTGAAAATTTGAAATTTAATACCTTGAGGGGTGTAGTTTGTAGAATGGGGTCATTTTTGGGTGGTTTCTATTATGTAAGCCTCACAAAGCCTTATAACATCCCCAAAAAATAAAATGGAATTCCTAAAATGATCCAAACATGAAGTAGACATATGAAGAATGTAAAGTAATAACTATTTTTGTAGGTATTGCTATGTATTATAGAAGTGGAGAAATTGAAACTTGGCAGTTTGCTTATTTTTCCACATTTTTTGGCAAATTTGGTATTTATTTTTATAAATAAAAAATATTTAATTTTTTACTCCATTTTACCAATGTCATGAAGTACAATATGTGATGAAAAAACAATCTCAGAATGGCCTGGATAAGTCAAAGCGTTTTAAAGTTGTCACAACATAATGTGACACTGGTCATATTTGCAAAAAATGGCCTGGTCCTTAAGGTGAAAATGAGCCCGGTCCCAAAGGGGTTAAACTGTGTGCCAGTGCAAAAATGCCCCCTCGTAATGTGCATTAGTACAAAAATTGCCCCTTTATATTGTGCCCCAGCACAAAAAATACTCCCTCATAATGTGTGATGGTGCAAAAAATACCCCCTTATAATGCGTGCCAGTCCAGAAAATGCCACCTTCTCTGTGCCAGTACAAAAATTCCCCCTCTTAGTTTTCCCAGTAGAGCTAGTGTCCCCATAGTTGCACCCATAATGTGTGCCAGTACAAGAACATGCGCCCTTATGTGTGCCAGTACACAAATGCCTATATTTAGTGACCCCAGTAGTTGCCCCAATGGTGCCAAATAAAAACCAATAAGCTCCATGCGATGCAGTGCAGCCCTCTTCTGGCCTGTTTTCTGAGCTGTATGTTGCTCGGCTCAAGCAGCGTCACGGTGCCAGTCTCAGATAGGCCTAAGGACGGTGATACATAGCTGCCGGTACACCACTGGCATGGAGGTCCTGTGGGCCTCTTTGGCTTAGGGACCCAGTCGCTATTGCGACTGCTGCAACTCCTATAGCTACGCCCCTGGTGGGTACCATTTCTGTAATATTATTTTTGGGTGGATTTTATAGCAGCATGCATATTCTTTGTAAATAAATGCACTTGTGTTCGGTCAGTGATTTCCATCAGTGATTGTGAGCTAAAACCAGGAGTGTAGGCTACACAGACACAAAGTATGGGCTCATGCACACGACCGTGCCGTTTTTTGCGGTCTGCGAATTGCGGATCCACAAAAAACGAATGCCGCCCTTGTGCCTTCCGCAATTTGCAGAACGGAACAGGAGGCCCATTATAGAAATGCCTATTCTTGTCCACAAAATGGACAAGAATAGGACATGATTCATAATTTTTGTGGGGCCACGGAACGGAGCAACAGATGCGGACAGCAAACAGAGTGCTGTCCGCATCTTTTGCGGACCCATTGAAATGAATGGTTCCGTATACGGAATCAAAATGCGGCCCGTATACGGAATACAAAAAATGTTCGTGTGCATGAGCCCTATAAGGGAAAGATCTGCTGCTGTTCTGTGTTTAGAGTCGCACCTGGTTTTGGCTCAAATTCACTGATGGAAATCACTGACCGAACACTGACGTATGAATAAGGCTTATTAGACTGTCAGGAGATTCCACTTTCCAGTAATTTTCCACAAGCACTGTAATAGGATTCAGAGCTGTGTTATCCAGCTGAAATGTGGCACTAATATTGCACAGTAACCAGTTGTACTTGTCTCCGGAGTCCCAGTAGCTCCTGGCAATTTAGCTCATAATGAAGCACTAAGTGAATAATGCTGCTGTTATAAAGTCAATGTTCCAACAATAACTTAGCACTGAAAAGATAGCTACAGAAACGTTTAACAGCTAGAAGGACACTACATATATCTCCAAAGGTTACAGGTTAAATGGTGTTTTATAGAAACTGCAATTCCCTATCATTTTCAGGGCTACATATCTGCTGTGATGAATACCACACCTCATGCCCGCTTGATGTCAACTACGTCGAGCTCACGAGACCTAGTATGGTCACGGGGCCACCAAAAACGTGAAGTTACGCCCTCCAGAGGCGCACGTAAGGTTAGGCTGGTATAGTTTACACACACACCTCCTGTTCACACGGACACAGAGAGGCAACAAGCTGAGAGAGCCTTTTCACTGCCGCAGTGAAAACAGCACGCCCTCAGCCCGGGTAACTGCCACCAGTTCTCGTTTGATATAAGCCCAGTCCGCTAACGGGATTTTATAGGGTCAGAAACCAACCCGCGGTAGCTTATAGCTAGGCCAAAACACGGACGTGGGGATTCGTGATCGAGATACAAGATAGCACAAGATTAAATTATAGATTTAATCGCCGTAAGAGCCCACTAGATATAACACAATATACACAGACAATATATATACAGTGGTCTGAGGTTACAGATTACAGGTTATATGGTTGCAACAGGGTTAAGCAGTGTAAAAGGGAGTTACCGAGTATGATAAAAGTTCCTTTCAGATGTTCTTTGCTGGAGTCCACATGAAAGGCTATGAGCTCAGCTATTTCCTGGGTCCCTCTAAACACATTTGTAGGATGCGACCCCTCTTCAGAGAAAGACGTGCCTACTTGCTGGCACCAGACTTTTAGCCTGTAGCCAGCCCCTCCCCTCCCGGCTTCAGGGAGGGGTCCACTCCCCCTCTTCTTTCTGGGACCAATGGACCTGCCTGGGTTCCGGCTACAAGTAGAGCCCAAACCTGGTACCGTTATGTGGTTTCTATGGGGAGATATGCCAGCACAGGGAAGGAACTCTATACCGACACTGCACATCGCAAGATTAGATCTAACTGTGAAGAAAGGAGGAGATTCAGAGGACGCAGGCGGTGCTGGGCTCCTTCACAGGGGGGCGTGGCTGGGCACCAAGAAGGTTAGTACAGCCCCTTGGGCACCTTACTAGGCTCAATTACATATCTCTAAAATCATTTATGAAACACAATAAAAGGACACCGCTTTATGAGCTAAAACGAGGTGACAGAATCCCTTTAACTGATTTGAGATAGAAGGACCACAGAGTGAAGGAAAAGCAAATAGCAAGACATGCCTTCAAGACTATTCCTCTTTTGTTTTCATGCCTTTAATATAAATCTACAACGTAGAAAAAAAACAAGAAGAATGTGTACCCAAAATATATACAGTATATTCCAAAAGTTTGGACATACCTTCTCTTTCAAAGAGTTTTCTTTATTTTCATGACTATGAAAATTGTAGATTCACACTGAAGGCATCAAAACTATGAATTAACACATGTGGAATTATATACATAACAAAAAAGTGTGAAACAACTGAAAAAATATCATATTCTAGGTTCTTCAAAGTAGCCACCTTTTGCTTTGATTACTGCTTTGCACACTCTTGGCATTCTCTTGATGAGCTTCAAGAGGTAGTCACCTGAAATGGTCTTCCAACAGTCTTGAAGGAGTTCCCAGAGATGCTTAGCACTTGTTGGCCCTTTTGCCTTCACTCTGCGGTCTAGCTCACCCCAAACCATCTCGATTGGGTTCAGGTCCGGTGACTGTGGAGGCCAGGTCATCTGGTGCAGCACCCCATCACTCTCCTTCATGGTCAAATAGCCCTTACACAGCCTGGAGGTGTGTTTGGGGTCATTGTCCTGTTGAAAAATAAATGATGGTCCAACTAAATGCAAACCGGATGGAATAGCATGCCGCTGCAAGATGCTGTGGTAGCCATGCTGGTTCAGTATGCCTTCAATTTTGAATAAATCCCCAACAGTGTCACCAGCAAAGCACCATCACACCTCCTCCATGCTTCACGGTGGGAACCAGGCATGTAGAGTCCATCCGTTCACCTTTTCTGCGTCGCACAAAGACACGGTGGTTGGAACCAAAGATCTCAAATTTAGACTCATCAGACCAAAGCACAGATTTCCACTGGTCTAATGTCCATTCCTTGTGTTCTTTAGCCCAAACAAGTCTCTTCTGCTTGTTGCCTGTCCTTAGCAGTGGTTTCCTAGCAGATATTCTACCATGAAGGCCTGATTCACAAAGTCTCCTCTTAACAGTTGTTCTAGAGATGTGTCTGCTGCTAGAACTCTGTGTGGCATTGACCTGGTCTCTAATCTGAGCTGCTGTTAACCTGCGATTTCTGAGGCTGGTGACTCGGATAAACTTATCCTCCGCAGCAGAGGTGACTCTTGGTCTTCTTTTCCTGGGGCGGTCCGCATGTGAGCCAGTTTCTTTGTAGCGCTTGATGGTTTTTGTGACTGCACTTGGGGACACTTTCAAAGTTTTCCCAATTTTTCTGACTGACTGACCTTCATTTCTTAAAGTAATGATGGGCACTCGTTTTCTTTACTTAGCTGCTTTTTTCTTGCCATAATACAAATTCTAACAGTCTATTCAGTAGGACTATCAGCTGTGTATCCACCTGACTCCTCCACAACACAACTGATGGTCCCAACCCCATTTATAAGGAAAGAAATCCCACTTATTAAACCTGACAGGGCACACCTGTGAAGTGAAAACCATTTCAGGTGACTACCTCTTGAAGCTCATCAAGAGAATGCCAAGAGGTGGCTACTTTGAAGAACCTAGAATATGACATATTTTCAGTTGTTTCACACTTTTTTGTTATGTATATAATTCCACATGTGTTAATTCATAGTTTTGATGCCTTCAGTGTGAATCTACAATTTTCATAGTCATGAAAATAAAGAACTCTTTGAATGAGAAGGTATGTCCAAACTTTTGGTCTGTACTGTATATCACAGTGGTGATGTGTACAGTATAAAATTCCTGGGAGGCGTGTATATCCCACCCAGATACCTCAGCTGGGTGAGATAACTGAAATCCAGAAAGCTGCAGTGGTTTCAGCAAAGTGTAGTTTGCTGAGACAGTTTTGTCTTGATGTTGTTCTGGGCTGGATTTCATGTGGACTGGGGGATAGGTTTGGTTGTGGGATCTGCCAGTCCACACCCTTTCACCACATGTATTGTCTTTTTCCAGAGGTGATTGCAGGTGAGGCCTGCTGCTGTATTCAAGGAGGGATAAAACAATACTCTGTGTATAACTTGGGGGGGAGAAAGGCTGAGGAAGCCTGAGAGAGAGGGAAGCCTAAGAGGCTCTGTGTGGTCTCAGTCAGGAGGGCTGAGGGGCCACAAGGCTTTGTAAAGCCTGAAGTTTTGGGGGCCCAGCAACGCTTACAGAAAGAAAGTTGGGAGGTCTTCTGGACCATCTCCCTCCAAGGGTGCTGGTGTGGTCACAGCCTGGAGGCTGCTGGATCTAATCCCGTTTGTGAACAGCGCTCTATAGGTGAGGTAGAGACAATAAGTGTATTAGGTAGAGTCCAGACTGGCAGGTGTTTATTTTCAATGTTTATGTGTGTGATGGTGCTGAAGTGCCTGAATAAAGCACAGTTTGGACATAAACCCAATTGTCAGAGGAGAAGTCTGTGATTGCGACCCCCTGAGAGAGAGCGATCCATTACAACATACACATATATACATATATATATATATATTATATACACTTTATACTTGAAAAAAGCTTATATGGATAATTCCCTGGAGTGTTGTGATCCAGCTTTTATGGATAATTCTCTTGAGTGTTGTGATCCCTTCTACATGCTATTTGGGACTATTTCATCAAAGTTTGGATTGCATGCACCATACTTTAAATACTTTGCCTTGTGCTGCTATCTCCTTCTTTTATATTTATCATGTCAGATTATGAATCAAATGGATGTTTTGTACACAGGCGGAAGACAACCTGGTTTGCCTGGATGACACTGGAGGCTGGGGAAGAGAGAACAGAGAGAATATACTAGGCCCGTTTGGGCCACTGTTCCAGTCTGCCTGCCAAGAAGTCCATGGGGTCAGGGAACATGGTATGCACCAGAGAAAACCCAGGTAGGAGTGAACCTGGGTGTTGAGGCGGTGGGTCTCAATTTGCTAATTTGCCTAGGACTGGCACAGCACATGAAAGAATTGCTTCATCATGTTGATGATACTGAACCGGCTGCTGCTGTTTGTGGTAGCAAATACACCGTGAGGTAGGTGACTCTGCGGGGGGCAGAGAGGGGCCCCAGATAAGCAGGCAGACGGCGTCTGCTTGTTGAAAGCTGCAGCAAGCTGTGTACCCAGTTTTTCTAGGTAATAAAGTCATTTGACCTCCCTTTTGGCAGAAGGAAAACATTCCCCCATTTTGCTTTGATAGCAAGAGTCTAAAAGCATGGCTATCTAGTCATAATCAGATAGCTTCATGTGAATGATGCTCCTCTCAGTACATTAGCAAGCAAGCATACAGCTCACCATTCTGCCTAGTGTGCCCAAGAACCCAGTTCTTTCTGGCTGTGTCCCGCACTGAGATTATTGGTCACTGTGGCCAGTGTCGTTGTAATCAGCATCATCCTGCTCTTCCACATCGACTCCTTCTCCTGGTAGCTCCTCCTCCTGATCCTCCTCCTCCATACAACTTTCTCCTTATGGGTCCCCCAACAGCTACAGTGAGGCCAGCAAAATACATAAGCTGTTCTTTTTTCCGTTGCATCAGCCTAAGCGGCTGTTCTAAGATAAATATTGTTCTAATATAAATATCAGGGCGATGACACCATTTATGCTGCAGTTGTTTCTGCTGACAAATTTTGTGGCTTCTTCAAAGTGGTTCAGTATGCAACAAATGTCTCTGATGTGCTGCTGCCTGACCTTGAAACAACACATGAATGGCAACAATCATTAATGGCTTCATGCTACTCATTCATACGCTCTAGCAGTTGCAAAGTGAAATTCCAGCGAGTTGGAACATCACAGATGTAAAGGCAGACCATTCTGTCACTGCAAGTCTAAGAGGGCATTCCTTGCCACATAAGAATGGCTGAGATATGAGGACAGCCTGCTGGATATTGCCAGCATCTTCTGCAAGTTAGTTTACTTTTTCAAAAAGTATTGCATATTTTTCACTACTCACATGATTCTTGGAGGACAAGTCATGGGTCTTTTTCATTTTATACTCCACTTTCCAGACATTCAGACATTTTATTATGAGGCTTATGAGTGAAAAGTCACAGGTTTGGTACACACAGATCATTAAACGGCACTAGGAAAATTGTAAGTGTTTTTTCTTTAATTTAAAGACAGAGGTACAATTAAATGTCCCGAATCCCTTCCTTTCCACAAACACGCCTCACACTGGTATTGACAATGTACAATAGAAGTAATGCAATTTTTGCAGTGAAACATGTTTGAACTACATGCGTACATACGTGATGTGAAATGTCTTTTGAACTAGACACTGTGATGTAGTTCCTTTCAGTAACACGATTATAATTTGAGCATAATATCCACCCATTATCTTATAGCCATGTACAACCTATTGAGTAACATAGGCTATAACACGCTGAGATGCTCCCTAGGTGTGTTACTGATGAGAAATGCATTTGCAGCTGTATCCTATGCAACCCTTATCTTGCAGCAATGTACAATGTGTTCAGTAACATGGCTCTGATAAGAGAGTTGTTATGATTGTGTATTATTATTATTGCTGTAAAATAAATGAATGCTTTTTTCAAAGGATAACACTCGTACACTAAAACTCATTGTGTCCATACCATTTTTTTGAAGTGATGTAAAACATCTTTTGAACTAGATGCTGTGATGCAGTATCACCTTCAGTGGCATCATCGAGCAAAGTGCGCCGTCTTCCAGCGCACCTTGTTCGACGATGCCTCTGCCAGTGCGCCTGTGCGAGATTACACAGAGGCAAGTGAAGTGAATAAATTAGCTAGGAGGCGGCGCTGGGTGGGGAGGGGATCTGTGGATGACACTTAGGGGCATCTGTGGATGACACTTATGGGGGATCTGTGGATGACACTTAGGGGCATCTGTGGATGACACTTAGGGGCATCTGTGGATGACACTTATGGGGGATCTGTGGATGACACTTAGGGGGATCTGTGGATGACACTTAGGGGAGTCTGTGGATGACACTTAGGGGAGTCTGTGGATGACACTTAGGGGGATCTGTGGATGACACTTAGGAGGGATCTGTGGATGACATTTATGGGAGATCTGTGGATGACATTTATGGGAGATCTGTGGATGACACTGATGGGGATCTGTGGATGACACTAATGGGGGATCTGTGGATGACACTTATGGGAGATCTGTGGATGACATGTATGGGGGATCTGTGGATGACACTTATGGGAGATCTGTGGATGACATGTATGGGGGATCTGTGGATGACACTTATGGGAGATCTGTGAATTACATTTATGGGGTATCTGTGGATGACACTTATGGGAATCTGTGGATGACACTGTTATGGATGATCTGTGGGGTTGCCCAGACTGCTAGGCCCTTCACTGTAGTTATTAACCCCATTCAGCAGTCCCCCATTTACTGAAGGGGGACTGTGAAAGGGGTTAATAACTACTGTGAAAGCCCCCCTCGTGGTGATGAGGGCGTGGATTCATGGGGTGAGGGCGTGGCTTCAAGTGGACTCGTGCCCCGGATCACTTCAGACTCTAGCAACTCCCCTGGCAGAGGGTAAGCGCAACTATTTTAGATATACAGTATTCTAATACCAAACAACACCACACGTGAGGCGCTGCCTCCTGTCTTTCCTTAATCTTTTGCAATCATATTGCAAGTACTATTATGGAAATACATGCTGTTAAAATAGTTAACTGCAGCAACGTCAAGGTAACGTAACTGATGTGTAACATTTATAAACCCCAACTTCTGATCTGTTTAACAATTCATCCAGTCATAAGCAACATTGAAATCTGAAATATCAGTCGAGAATTTTTATGAAACCCACAGAGACATGATCAAGATGACAAAAGGTGCTTTACCAGTATTTCTCTGGGGAACCATTTCTCCTTGATGTTTGCAAGGTTACTTTTTCTGTACGTTACATTTCCCAGGCTGCTAGCTTTCTTAAGTTTAAGTGGTACTATATGTTGAAACCAGCATACACTGCTGTCAAAACTGACCCTTGTACAAATGGTCATTTTGTAATAGTTAGATTTTTTAGCTGAGAAGTACTCTATAATAACTATACTATAATGTCAGCCAAAATTCTCTGAAAGAATTTGCTGATAGATGTAGTAATGTGTTAGGGGTCATGGACGCAAGTGATATTAAACTGGTGTTCAATTTAGTCAGTGAAAAAAATTATGCTTTTACATCAGTTATGCAGGGTTTCCTTCAATCCTATTAAAAGGGTTCTACACCTTTTGATTACTGATTGATGATCTATGCTTTGGATAGATCATCAGCATCTGATCGGCGAGGGTCTGACATCCAGGTCCCCTGTCAATCAGCTGCTTGAGTAGGCTGCGTCGCTCGCAGTAGCACCGCAGCCTTCTCGCTGCTTCCCGCAGTTCAGTGACGTCACATCTACTATCACTGGCCTAGAACTTAATGGGGCTCAGCCACGCCTAGGCCAGTGATAATAGTCGTGTCATCACCGACCTGCAGGAAACAGTGAAAAAGCTGCGGTGCTACTGCGAGCATCACTAGCTTCTCAAACAGCTGATTGACGTGGGTCTCGAATGTTGGATACCCGGCAATCAGATATCGATGATCTATCCAAAGGATTTAATTCCCTCATCTCTACTGATGATCTATCAGTAGAGATGAGCGAATTAAAGTTGATGAAATGGAATTCGATACGAATTTTTGGAAAAATTTGATTCGCACCGAAGTCGAATTTCCTCAAGCATCGTGGTAACTAATCATCTTTTTTCCTAAACTGGCTTCTGCACATGTTAGGACATGGAGCAAAGAACTCTGGGAACGAGGGATCACCCACAAAGCCATGCATGCAGCAAATCAGCAGCCAGCAAGCCCTTGTGGGGTCACAGCCCAATAAATAGCCTCAACCATTTTGAATTCAGCCATTTTCCAGTTTGCTTAGTGCAGGGAGAGACGTGACAGGCGCTAGGGATATATTAGGAAAGACTTCAATGGGCTGAAAAAAAGATTTGCAAGTTCAGGGAAAGATCATTCAAGGTGTAGGGAAAGGATAGGGAGGAATTATCTACACTATAGAAGGAGAACAGGGTCCAATAGGGGATTGTACATCCTGGGTAATAGGAGCAATTCTATTGCACCTTTCTGCACTAATTGGGGATCCAAATTGCTGTTATACTGCTGTATTTAGGTTTGCACTGTATGATGGCTTAATAATTCCAGCAAACCTTGCTTGTTATTGGGGTGCAAGTGCTGTGTGACACAGCCATTTACGGGATGTATTAACCCCTTAGTGACCACCCATATGTGTTTTCTACGGCGGTCACTAAGGGGCCTTGGGCTGGAGCACTTCAGTCCAAGTTAGCGATAAAATCAAGCGCTATAGCTCCGTGCCCGCAGGTAGCTGAGGGCACGGGGCAGTGATCAGAGATCGTGACAAGCGGTCTCTGATCACGTGATCGCCATGATACACTTTATCACGGCGATCACAGAAAATGCCGGCAGCGGAGCTGCCCGCACTAAACTTTATCCCTCCTCTCATGCCCCAATCGGGTCCCCCAGTGCAGCCAAAATCAAGTAAAGATGTGGAAATATATTTCTGATAAAAATATTGAATAGTATTTATGTATGTGAAATATTGCAGTTGAAAATAGGAAAATGTGGCAATTTTTAAAAATTTTCATAAATTTTCACATTTTTAATAAACATAGGCATATTTTATCGGTAGAATTTTACCACCTAAGTAAAGTACAATATGTGACGAGAAAACAATGTCAGAATTACTTTGATGTGCAAAACCGTTACAAAGTTATTCTAAGCTAAAATGACACATGTCAGATTTCCAAAATTTGGCTTGGTCATCAAGGCCCAAAAAGGCTTGGTCATCAAGGCCCAAAAGGCTAAGGGGTTAATAGGAACTATACATACGTCTTATTAGCCATTTTGCGATAAACGTGCATTTCTTTATAGACTTTTTTGTGGTGTATTAAGAAAAAAAAGTACGTCTTATTAGCTGTTCAGTGTGAACATACATTGTTTTATAGACATTTTTGTGGTGTAGTAATAAGACAATAGCCTACGTCTTATTAGCCGTTCAGCGGTGCAAAACGTACATTGTTTTATAGACATTTTTTTCGTGTATTAATAAGAAAAAAAATACGTCTTATTAGCCATTTTGCGGTGAACGTGTATTTCTTTATAGACATTTTTGTGGTGTATTATTAAGAAAAAAAAACACGTCTTGTTAGCCATTTTGCGGTGAACGTACATGGTTTTATAGACATTTTTGTGGTGTATTGATAATAAAAAAAACTACGTCTTATTAGCCATTTTGCGGTGAACGTACATTGTTTTATAGATATTTTTGTGGTGTATTAATAAGAAAAAAAACTACGTCTTATTAGCTGTTCAGTGGTGAATGTACATTGTTTTATAGACATTTTTGTGGTGTATTAATAAGAAAAAAAAAGTATGTCTTATTAGGGTACTAGTGTTCAAGGATTTTTGACCGGAGAGAAAAATATAGCATGATGCAGTATTTTCTCCGGCCAAAAAATGTAAGAGGGACTGAACTGATGCATCCTGATCTGTCCCCTCAGCACGAGAAGTATTATATGCCGTAGGCTCGGCTCCACTTTTCAGCGAGGACAAGCTACTAGAGGACAGTCAGCAGCTACTGCCCAGCCAAGATCAGGAGGAGACATCCGCCGTTTTCTCCTGTAGGTGGGAAAGTAGTGATGATGAGAGTCGTTTGGGAGCTGGTGTTGCGAGCGGTCAGGATCCTGGCCCTGAGACCGTTGAGGGCACATCAGTGACGTGCAATCAGTAGAGGACGATGATGATGTAGTTGATCGCACTTGGGAGCCGGGTGAAGAAGGGGTTTATCATCATCAGGAGAAGAGGGTGGCAGCTTGCGCGTGAGGCAACGGCTGAGCCAGCAAGGTAGTAGCGTGGCCGTGAGTCAGCAGGGTGGCAGCAGTGGGAGCTCGGGAGCCAAATGTGCCCAGGGTAGACCGCCTACTTCGCAGAAGCCTTCCTGCTCGGAAAGTAGCAGTGCAGGGGTTCACGGAGGCAACGGTAGCAGGCAGTCAGCATGGAGTGTTGGGGGGAAAATGCTGGACCATGGTGCAAATGTAGTGGTCCAGTCTGCCACAGCAACTATTACATCACCCAGTGACCTGCAGCCCTTTTCTGCAGTCAAGGCACCACCACCTCAGCCGAAGGGAGCTGTCTGTCCTTCCCATCATCTACTGGTCCTGCTGCTTGTCCTTCTACTTCTAGTCAGCAATTGATCACCGAAGCGATTGCCAAGAGATAACAGTATGCGTGAGCTCATCCAACGGCACAGAAGCTGAACGTGCTCCTGGTCTAGTTGCTGGTGCTGCAGTCCCTCCCTTTCCAAGTGGTGGACTTTACACCTTTCAGAGAACTGATGGCTTGTGGCGAGCCGACGTGGAGATTCCCAAGCCATAATTTCTTTGCGAAAAAGGCAGTACCAGCCCTATACACCTATGTTGAACAGAAAGTGGGCTAGTCCTTGAGCCTGTCAGTGTCTGCCAAAGTGCACGGCAGTGCCGAAGTGTGGAGCTGTAACTACAGTCAAGGACAATATATGTCCTTTAAGGCCCACTGGGTAAATGTGGTTCTACTGCCACCCACCATCTTCAGCTGGTGCTAGTATTGCCCCCCCACCTCCCCACTCTTTCACTGTGCCACTCTGTGGTCTCCTCATGCTGCAGCCAACTCACCACTCTGTCACTGGGCGACTCTGTTGTCTCCTCATGCTGCTGCTACCTCAATATTCTGTCACTGGGCCACTCTGTGGTCTCCTTATGCAGCTGCCACCCCACCACTATGTCACTCTCATGTGTGGGAGGAAAATGCCACACCGAGCATTGGAGGGAAAGGGGATATAATGCCTGGAAACTAGGAAAGGTTTAGTCCTGACAGACTATCAGTATGAACAGGCCCCAAAGGTAGGCAAGGTAGGCAAGTTCATACACCGGATACCAAGAATCCTATCTCACCCTATAGGACCCTGGAACTAATGTCAGGACTGAGTCTACCTGTTCCTCCAAAGGGAAGGACGAACATGAATCTCCATCAGGCCTAATGGCAAACGGGGAAAGGCAACACACACACATATATATGAACAAAATACAAAAGAGAAAGGAAACACTTTTCTTCAATTAAGCTTTGGTAGCACCAGGAACTCAGCTGAAAACCAAACACAGGCTAACCACAAGTCCAACAGAAGCTTTAAACTGCATAGCATAGTGGGAGAAACAACAATAAATAGAGAAGGTTAAATGACCAAACTATAGCCACACCTGGGGAAAAAAGGTGTGGCAAGCACCAGAAACAAAACAGACGTCATTTGATCCGAAAGGAAAACATGTCAGATCAACCCATGTGTTGCCAGTCTCACAGATTTCCTGCCACCTGTTGCGTAAACGTCCGTATGTCTCGGTTCGTCACTGGGCCACTCTGTGGTCTTTTCATGCTGCTGCAACCTCACCACTACGTCACTGGACCACTCTGTGGTCTCCTCATGCTGCTGCCACTTCAACACTTTCTCACTGCGCCACTCTGTGGTCTCCTCATGCTGCTGTCACCTCACCACTCTGTGGTCTCCTCGTGCTGTGCCACCTCACCACTCTGTCACTGGGCCACTCTGTGGTCTCCTCATGCTGCTGCCACCTCACCACTCTGTCACTGGGCCACTCTGTGGTGTCCTCATGCTGCTGCCGCCACCTCACCACTCTGTCACTGGGCCACTCTGTGGTCTCCTCTTGCTGCTTCCACCTCACTACTCTGTGGTCTCCCCATGCTGCTGCCACCCCGCCACTCTGTCATTGGGCCACTCTGTCATTGGGCCACGCTGTGAACTTCTCAGGCTGTTCCCACCCTCTCCAATCCATGACTGGACCACTATTTTGCCTTTTTGGCCTGGATGACATCACCATTTATTTGATCCTTCCTTTGATATGTCAGAAAGAAGGAAAAATTAAATACACAACGGATCCTGTCTATGTAGCAGCTGTAAGGCTTGTATAACATGGTCCTTATTTTGCATCAAAATTGGCTTATGATTTGGTAGCCAAAAGCAGGAGTGGGTACAAAACACCAAAGAAATGCTAATATTTTTTATTCACATGTCATCTCTGTTTTGGATCCATTTCAGATGTTTTTTTTTGGGGTCTTAGCAATTGTGATGGATTACTGACCAAATACTGACCATGTGAAGGCGGAAGCTCAACAGACAGGATCTGTTTTTTGGGGGTTATTGTTATGGATAAGAGGAAGGGCAAAATAATCTGTGATGTCAACACAAACTTACTGCTGACACCCTCTCCACTTAGTCAGAGGGGCTCTACTTGTATCAGTGTTTAATAGAACAGGTTCTGTAGAAATCTATGTGGAATCAGTGAATCGGTGTAAAAGAAGTGCTCTCTTTCACGCTATAGTAGCATCTTAGGCCCATGCACGGTTCTATATACCTGACACTAACATTGTCACACTTCAGTTATTTGGTCAGTTTTGGTCCCATAACTGACCAAATAAGTGAAGTGATTATAAGAGTGACACCTGTCATCTGCATGTCATACTGACTCATAGTATTGTTTCACTACCACAGCGGACTTCCTATACATGTTTCTGCAAGGCACAGTGTTCTACACCACTATGTAGGCTCTCTGCAACCAGAAAATAGCTGTTTTTTACGAGACTTATCACAAATAAATTTGGATCGAATAGAATCTTTTTGGAAAAATTGGCGAACCAACCAAATGGAACTTTTGAGAAATTCGCTCATCTCTAATCATCAGTAATCAAAAGGTACAGAACACCTTTTAGTTCTTGTGTTTTGTCTGCATAGATGTCATCAATTTTCATGCGCATGAAAAAAGGAATAACACTCAGCATCCGCTAGCAATCATCAGTGAAAAACAGACCATCCTTTGAAGTGCTTCCGTATGATTTAGTTTATTTCACTGACCCATTGACTTGAATGGGCAAATCCTGAAAAAAATTGAAGACTTACGATCAAAATCTCTTAGCAATCATCAGCATCCATAGCACCCGGACTGCAATCTGTCTGTCTATCTAAATACACACTATGGCATAGATATGGACAGGAACATACAGAAAATGTGCGTTTGTATACCTAGGCATATTTTGAAGCACTTAATCGAAGACATGTACACATTTAGCTACATTTCCATCACTGGTTATAAATGATACAAAATGTTCATTTTATCCCACTTGTGATAATGAAGTCAAGGGGGATGTTAGAGGCTGCTATCTGTAAAGCAGAATGGCAGATTCAATCGAGAGAAACTATTGAATGTCCTGACAGAGAGCAAGTCTGGAAGCATTCAGCAAGTAATTGGCTCCCAGTGGTGAAAAAAAAATCTCCTGCTGGCAAAATTAGAGGTAAATGCTTTCAGTTTTGATGTCTTTATTTAATCTTCTTTTTATGTTTCTTTGTGCCAAAGAATTATAAATTATAGGAGTATAATGTGTACGTCTGGTGTTCCTGCTCATAACAATTAGAACTGCTATAGCTATATTGTATATGAAATGGTAAGTGATGTACATCCTTTTTTGCCTTTACATATGCCCCAATGGTATGTAACATAATTGTTCAGGATCGCAAGGATAATATATCGTAAAGATGCAATGGTATCACACAGCAAATGTAAATTATATTATGGTGTATCCATACAGAAACCTCCCAAGCATATACACTTGGCTCTGTCCATTTTTGCACCATATAATAAAAAATGTACTTACCCAGCATAATACACATGAGATATTTTGTCCCCTAGGTACAATTAGAAGAGAAAGGTTAATTAGCAATAATTAAACAATTAATTAATCAACCAATCAGCCAAGCACTACAAAGGCCAGACAAGAAACCACACTTTATATTATAATGAGCGATAGTAAAAAATTTTAAGGGTGGGAAGTTGTGCTGTCCCCAGACTAGAGGAAATTTAAGTTTCAGGTAGCTAAATTTCTATTTTCTTGGATGTCCTCCACCAGCACAATACATTAGGAACTGGGAAAGCAATAGTTTACTTGGGAGGGATTGAATATGCCAACTTTTTCATTTGTTTGCCAAAAAGTCCTTCAACTCTGTCCAACAAATAGCATTTCATGAAGGTGATACTTGAGGACCAAGTAGCAGCTGCACAGATTTGTTCTAGAGAGAACTGCACTACCCTCCCCAAGATGTGGCTGTAATATGTAGAGGGCATTGTAGATCCTTGGCACAAAACACTTCTTAGTAGTATTTCGTGGCCATCTAGCCACTGTGGCCTTACTAGCTTTTTGACCTTTGTTAGGACCTTGATTTTGTAGGAACACATTTTAAAGGTACAACCACACATTCAGGTTTGTGCAGGCTTATGTTATTGTCACTGGAAAGAAAGTTTTAAAAATGAGCAAATGTAAGGAAGTATCTTGAATAGGCTCAAATTGACATTTGACCAAGGCCAAAAGTACTCAAGATGGTAATGAAGTGTATATCACAAGGTTAACGATCTTAAAAGCCTTGGTGAAAGATCTAGGTGACAGAGAACTTTCCCTGCAATTGGGCATTAATAATTGTAAAATGCAATTTAAAATGTTAAATGTGTGCCCTTTTTTAACTTCATCCTTTAAGAACTGGAGAACACTGCTAACATCCATCTCGGTGGAGTTTTGTATACACCTTGGTTTAAAGATATGCCATAATCTGTTGTAGGTTTTTACTGCAGCTGGTGAGATGTAGTGTCTGAGGATGAGCATGAAACATTTCTTTCTAAGAGTGTAGGTTGTCTGTTACTGGTAGCTTCTAGAGATTGCTCTTAGAGAGGGTCTATGCAAGCGAGAACAATACTCTGTGGGGTATTCAAGGGCATTCTGTCAATAATAGAAAATGTCACTAAGGATAGATCTGACCAGAAAGTACCGGTTCATGTTGGTATCCAAAGATGGGGTCAAGATCAGTACACAAAGACAATTTTCTAGCCTGTTCACATCACTAAACATATTCATACATAATTAATATATGTGCATGTTAAAATAACAGTTTCATAATGTTTAGTAAAAAATCTGCTGCAAAATGATGTGTATAAAACTGATTGGTTCCTATTTGTATGATGTTTTTATAAAATAAACAGATTGTGAGCTATTAGACAGGGGAGCCTGGTGAGCTCGGATCCAAACCAAATCTGTGGGTGTTGTATCTGGCTTCTCTCTTGCCATATGGTGATCACTGTACTGTATATCTTTATAGAAATTGGGACACCAGACGAAACCAGGCCTGTACTATTTATCTACAGACTTAAAGGGAAATTACTATAGCAAGGTAGAGGAGGAAATACATTATTGAGTATTCCACCATCCCCATTGTCTGGCCGCTCCTCGTCATATTTGCTGGGTTGCGGACCGATATCCACCAGCCCCCATTATAGTGAATGGGGCTGGATGGAATTCCGGCAGAGCATGGTTGCGCTCAGCAGGGATGGATCCAACAGGCTGTTCCTGGTCAGAACAGCCTGCCGGATCTGTTCCACCTATATGTAAAACAGGCTTTACCAGGACATCAGGAGTTTGCACTCTTTGGCTAATTGTGTCACACCTGTGTTCAGGATTCCTGGAGAAGACAAATTGCAGTTTGGGGGCCTTATACCAGCTGTTGGCAGGTTGAAGCTTTTACTAGCCAGTGGTTGAGGTAAGAGACCACACAGACACCCCTCATCCTGAGAGCTGTGTGGTCAGAACTACGGTAATGTTTGAAAATATACTGGGCACCAGGGCGGAGCCTGACCACAGAGTGAGATGGCTGCTTAGACTAGCAGCTCTACACAGACTCAGCACAACTCCTCGTCAGAAGCGTTCACAGCACGACCAAAATGGTTAAAATCAGCAAAGAAAAGACCAAGGACGCTACTGCTCCACTGGGAACTGCTAAACAACAAGCAGACATGGAGAAATTCCTACACAGAGCGGCAGCTCCTAGTCCCAAGCGCTTAACCAAGATGGCGCAGCTTCCCGCCACAGACGACGTCGGCGAAACTGATGCAGAAAGCTTGACACCGCAGGCAAGTGATTCAGTACCTATCACTAAGGCATTCTTAAAGAAAACAATACTTCATGCTTTAAGCCCTATGCTACAAGAACTTTCTGAGATTAAGGCCTCATGCACACGACCGTTGTGTGTTTTGCGGTCTGCAAATTGTGAATCCGCAAAACACGGATGGCGTCTGTGTGCGTTCCACAATTTGCAGAATGGCACGGACAGCCATTAATATAACTGCCTATTCTTGTCCACAAAACGAGGACAAGACTAGGACAGGTTATATTTTTTGGGCGGACCACGGAACGGAGCAACGGATGCGGACAGCACACGTAGTGCTGTCCGCATCTTTTGCGGCCTCATTGAAGTAAATGGATCCACATTCAAGCTGCAAAAACTACGGCTTGGATGCGGACCAAAACAATGGCCGTGTACATGAGGCCTAAAAAGGAGATTCAAACAATCGGCCATAGAGTGGATCATGTAGAGAAAGTAGTCTCAGAGTCCCTTAACTTTTGTGATATGCCAGGTCATATGATAAGAGCACAAGAGACACAACTTAACAAAGCTTTCACTCTGATAGAGGACATGGAAAATAGAAGCTGCCGTAAAAACATAAGAATAAAAGGCTTGGCATAAAAACACTCAAATGACACCCTGGGAACTGTGGCCCAGCAAATATTCGCCTCCCTCCTATGAGCTGATAGAGCAGCCACAATCATTATAGAACGGAATCACAGATCGCTTCGCCCATCTCCTAGAGAAAGCGAGCCAGCCAGAGATGTTATATGCGGCCTAAGTTTTGTGGATACAGCAGCCATCTTAGAAGCTAGCAGGGAAAAACCCATGGTACATTATGAAGAACACCAAATCCATATATATCAAGATGTATCACCCACAACAATAACTAAAATAAGATTTCTTCGGCCTCTTCTACAGAAACTAAGAGATTTGCACTAGCCTTATACATGGCTATATCCATTTGACATAGCAATAAATAAAGATGGTCGCCGGATTGTCATACAAACACCTGAAGATCTCTCAGACGCCTGGGACCGCTTGGGGATACCACCAATGTCCATTCCATCACAGATGCTGATTTCAGCAGACGTTACTTTTACATGGAGCCTTGGTCAGTGGTAGCACGAGACCGAACCTCAAGGAGAAGAGGAGCGACTCCCAAGAATTCCAGTAACGACTGTAGATGGGATCCTTGCGGATCATTATATCCTTATTTGTTGTTAGATTTTCTTTCTCTCTCTCTATGTAGGGCAGATAAGCATGTGTATCTCACAGGATTTTGGTTTATGGGCTAGGATAGGAGACAAGGCTATATGGTCTTAGTAAGATTATAAGCCTCAAATACCTTCTAATGTGGTATTGAGGCCAGGGGTTAACCGTTTTTATGTAACATAACATTTATCCTTGCAGTGGGTTTCAAATGCCTGTCTCTTTACACTTTACTTGGGCTAAAAGGACGTCTTCGTAATGAAAATGCACTATATCTACCACACATTTATGTAATTTACTTAAGTATAACTATAGGCTCAAGACAAGATCGAACACTCTGTGAACCTATATATATTTTCCACAATAAGTAAGAGGAGTGACTATGCTGGGTAATGGCTCAGGATGTTCTCCCTTCCCCTTTCCCCTTCTTCATCTTCCCATTTTCTTACTGTCTATTCTTCTATATTTCACCCAGTTTTTAGTGTACCCATATGGGATCTATGGGAACATACCTCATTTCAAAACTTACCTCATACAATACACGTTTACAACTACACTTATGTTTGTACTGTTACAAGTGACATGATGCAACACCGTTTTAATGTCTACTCAGGTCGCCCTTGTTACCTTATTGTTGGCCTATTGCCAAGCCAGCAGATTTCCAGGGCAAGAAACATTGTTCTATCACTTCCTCTGATTAACTATGGCAGACCTAATAATTTGTACTTACGTACTATAATGTTAGGGGACGAAACTCCCCCGCCAAGCGTAGTCATCTACTGTCATTGCTAAAAAGAGATAAAGTCTCAATTCTGATACTGCAAGAAACACATTTTGAAACGGGTAAACTACCAAAACTGCCCACCCATTATTTCTCCTTCTGGTTTCATCACACGAATGACACATTCGCCTCAAAGGGGTATCAATTGCCTTCCAAGGGGAAATACCTTTCACTTTCCTCGCAAGATATCAAGACTCAGATGGCAGAGCTTTATTTCTGAAGGGCAGAATTGACACATCTGTATATACTTTTGCAAATATATACGCACCCAACTCCTCACAAGTCTCTTGGATAGTTGGGAACTTGGATGAGTTACAAGCTTTCACAGAGGGACCTATTATACTAGGAGGTGATTTTAATCTAGTACTTAATCCTTCAGTAGATGCATCAACGAAACACTCTGTACATTTCAGAAACAGCCTTAATAGATTATGCAACCGTTTACAACTATTGGGACTCTCAAACGCCTGGAGATCCCTACTTCCAACAGAGCTAGACTATACATTTTTTTTTTGCCGCCACTTAAATCCAATCAACATCTAGACCAGGGATGGCCAACCTGTGGCTCTACAGCTATCGCAAAACTACAACTCCCAGCATGCAAATACTGCCTACAGCTATCAGCCTACAGCAGGGCATGGTGGGAATTGTAGTTTTACAACAGCTGGAGAGCCGCAGGTTGGTCATCCCTGGTCTAGACCATATTTTCACCCATGATAGTACTCTCTTAGCTCTTAAACAAGCTCACATAGGGCCATCCACATTCTCTGATGTATTTATACACATGTCAAGCAAAGATTTACCCAGGAGGGATTGGACTTGGTGTCTTAATGAAACCCCACTGGACAATAAAAATATTGTAGACTGCCTGATGACGCAACTCCAGTTCTTCTTTGAGTCTAATCCCATACCTGAAGTATCTGAACCTATAGTATGGGAAATTCATAAATTGTACAAGAGGGGTATTTTGATAGCACTAGGTACAAGAAGTAAAAAAAAATAGGAACCAGGAAAAATTGCATAAAAAAACCTCCTACACCCTGGCGGAATTGTCCAAAATACGGTAACATTTAAAACTACTGTTAAAAAGCTTGCCAAGAACATTTTATTTTATGAGCAAAAAGTACATGCCCACGGCGACAAATTGAGGCAAAATTAATGTCAGCTTTGATAAAAAAACGAAAAGAAAAATCCTTTATATCATCAATAACCACCAAGACAGGAAATAAAGTAACCCGCACCTTAGAAATCGCATCAGCATTTAGCAACTATTACTCCGCACTGTATCATTTAGCTAGCTCAGACACACCATTTAGCGAATCAGATAGGCAAAAAAGTATATCAACATTCTTCGCGGGATTGAACATTCCCACCATCTCGCAAGCAGACAGACAAACCTTAATGCAACCAGCTACCATACAAGAGGTGAAAGATACTATGCTCTCTTTCCCCTTGGGAAAAAGCCCAGGTCCAGATGGGTTCACCCTGTTATTATAAAAAATTCCATGATGTCTTATTGCCACGTCTGACCCTTTTATGTAACCACCTTCTTTCAGGAGCTACCCTCCCACGTCAAGCACTTGAAGCTCATATTACAATATTGCCCAATGAAGGTAAGGACCCAGATCTTTGTTCCAGCCACAGGCCTATATCCTTATTAACCCTGTAACGCAAAACGCTGTGCATGTACGGAGGGGGATACATTTCCAGAGCGGTGCAAGCCCGATCATTGCAGGGGTCCAGCAGTCCCTGGAAGCCGGGCCCCTGCTGTATCCGCCGACATCGCTGTAAAAGCCAGTGCTGGTGGATTAACCCCTTCTATGCCGCAGTCCGCGTTGACCGCGACATAGAAAGGGTTTGTGTCAGAAGGCAGCCCGATGCCCTGCAGAGGCTGCTCAATGCTTTGCACGGCATCGGGACCTGCCTTCTATGGGTGCCCAGGAGATCCAGCCTCAGGCTAGGTCTCCTAGGCAACCTGTTAGTATATTACTCTGTGTTATACACTAACAAATAAAAATACAGATGTATTGTAATGCATTGCAGAGTGAATCAGACCCCCAAAAGTTGAAGTCCCAGAGTGGGACAGAAATAAAGTTTTTTTAAAAAGTTAAAAAAAAAAAGTATTTTCAATACTAAAAAAACTCCCCTTTCCCCTGATTGTATAATAAAAAAGAAAAAAAAGAAAAAAACACACATATTAGGTAAATAAAATCTGTGTAAAAAAAATCTATTTTTGTCACCTTACATAATTAAAAGTACAACGCCAAGCGATCAAAAAGGCATATGACCCCAAATATAGTACCAATCTAACCATCACCTCATCCCGCAAAAAATTAGCCCCTACATAGGACAATCATCCAAAAAATAAAAAAAACTATAGCTCTCAGATTATGGAGACACTAAAACATTTTTTTTTATTGTTTCAAAAATGCTTTTATTGTGTTAAATGTTAAAAAAATAGTACACATATAAGGTATCGCCGCATCCATAACAACCTGCTCTATAAAAATACCACATGACCTAAACCCTCATGTGAACACCGTGAAAAAAAATATAAACTGTGTCAAAAAAGCAATTTTTTAGTCACTTTATATCACAAAAAGTGTAATAGGAAGTGATCAAAAAGTCATATGCACCCCAAAATTGTTCCAATCAAACCATTATCTCATTCCGCAAAAATTATACCCTAAATAAGAGAATCGCTGAAAAAAAACAAACTATGGCTCTCAAATTATGGTGACACTAAAACATGACTGTGCAATGTCTTAATGTCCTTGTATTATCCTTAAGAACATGTAATGCTTGTAATTGTATTGCTGAAAGATACTTTTGTATTTTAAAACGCATCTGATACATGTTACTGAAAAATTTATAAAAACAGATTTGACAAAAAAAGAAAATATACTGGGCACCAAAGATATGTTGAATGGGATGTAAACTAAAGATAATCCTGAAGATAAGGCTTAAATGCATGCATGTAGAGATCTATGCACATGTCTCTTTATAAGATGTATGTAAAAAATGTCATCCTCTCTCTAGAATTGTCTTTCTGTGACAGCAAATGAAACAAAGAATGTACTAGAAAATTAGAAGACATTATAGTGTGCTGTCAGGGTCCTAGTTAGAACTGACTGGGCCCCACAGAAAATTTCCCGTGCAAAATCCACTCATGTGGCTATTTTGTGAGTCTATTTTTAAATTTATCTTAATCTAATTTTTAGCATCCAGTTTGACGAGGGGCACATGACTAATGACTGGCTACAGTGGTTAAAGTGTCACGCTGCATGGGTGGTACATCACTGCTGAGGCCAGTCATTGACTGCAGTGGTCACTTGCCCGACTGTGTGAAGACGCGGGACCTACACAGATGGCAGTGGAGTGACAGAGCTGAAACCTAGCAGTAGGGATCAGGTAGTTATGATCAACAATGCAGGTATGGCCACACTGATGGGGCAGCCATCCCAACCTTTGTCCGCTTCTTCCTTTGTCAGCCTTCTGTACTATAGCTTGCAGTACATGGCAGCCTCCCCTCTCTTCCCCACTGCTCCACTTTTTTTATAAGCAGTCTGCACAAAAACTCTGAGGAGTTCATATATAGTGCTAAACTCAAATAACAACTTGTTCAGTCTTTCCCTCTAGAATGCATGAGATATGTCCTTGACAGAGAAAGGGTTAAAGATCACAGATATAGTATAGGCAAACCATGCCACTGCCATAGAGCCCTGGTTGGTCCCATTCCTTTTGTACTGGGTGGTAACCTGAATCCTCTCCCTTCATCATGTATTTCAGAAGATAATAAAACATTAGGGTAGCTCATTGCATAATAATTTACAGTGGTATGTAAAAATTTGTGTGCCCTGGTCAAAATTGCTGTTACTGTGAAGAAAAATTGGGGGTCAGTCAGCACATCCAGTACGCAGGTGCGTGTTGCCATCGCTGAAAGCACAATGGCAAAAAAATTATACAATGCAACAGCACTCTGCAAACCAAATAAAGTACAATAATGCCAAAATAATAGAAGGTATTCTGGTGCTAATGCTACGCTAATAAATTTGAGATGCTTGGCAAATCATTTTGTACAAAATTACATATATATATTTTTTGCTTTTGTGCTTTCAGCCATGGCAACGTGCACCTGCGCACTGGATGTGCTGACTGACCCCCAATTTTTCTTTGCAGTTTGTATTGGAGGTGTGGCTGACTCTGTTGGTTTTGCACTCCTGATTAACCTGTCTGCCCTATAGGCTGATTTTAATTAGTATAGCTATAAAGCTGTAGCCCACTCTCCCTGTAAATATTGGAGGCCATTTTATACCAGGTAAGGTGGAATACAGAGTGGGCTCAGCATGCTAGTGGAACCTGCATTCCTTGAACAAAATGGAGGCTGGCACCAAAGAGGTATTATATAGTATGGGTTCGGCATGCATGAGGAGCCTGCATTACCTGAACATAATGGAGGCCATTTTGGCACCATAAGAGCCAGTATCGCACCAGTTAATGTGGTATTTATTGCTAGGTTCCCGTCTTACTGAGATCGCCTTGACGTTTGGTAGACGGGCCCAAATAATTTTGTACAAAATGATTTGCAAAGCATCTCAAATTTATTAGCGTAGCATTAGCACCAGAATACTTTCTATTATTTTGGCATTATTGTACTTTATTTGGTCTGCAGAGTGCTGTTGCATTGTATATATATTTTTTGCCTTTACTGTTACTGTGAACAGTAAGTCGAATATTAAATGATCTCCAAAAGGCATAAAGTTAAAGAAGACACACTCTTTTTAACATTTTAAGCAATGTCAATGTATTATTTTAGTTTTGTACAATTTTAGAGTGAAAAAAGGAAAGAAGTACCTTGCAAAAGTATGGGAACCTAAGGAGATTTGAGCCCTCAGATGACTTAGACTTTAAATAGCCTGTAAGAGTTAAGACTTGTTCACAATCATTGTTAGGAAAGGCCAGGTGATGAAAATTTTAAAGCTTTATAAATACCTAGACTCGTATTTGTCCCAGAAAACAGTAGCCATGGGTTATTTTCAGCAGCTGCCTATCACTCTGAAAGTAAAAATTGTTGAGGACCACAAAGCAAGAGAAGGCCATAAGAAGATAGAAAAATGTTTTCAGGTTGCCATTTCCTCAGTTTGAATTTCCCAAAAATGACCAAGAAAAAAATCAGAGACAGCTGCTCATAGGATTGCTAGAAAGGCAAATCAGAAGAGGGCAACTACAGTAATAACTGGAATGGGGCAACTACAAAGATTAAAGAAAGATTATCAAAATTAGGGTTATTCACTTTAGAAAAAAGACGACTGAGGGGAGATCTAATTACTATGTATAAATATATCAGGGGTCAGTACAAAGATCTCTCCCATCATCTATTTATCCCCAGGACGGTGACTGTGATGAGGGGACATCCTCTGCGTCTGGAGGAAAGAAGGTTTGTACACAAACATAGAAAATGATTCTTTACGGTAAGAGCAGTGAGACTATGGGACTCTCTGCCTGAGGAGGCGGTGATGGTGAGTACAATAAAGGAATACAAGAGGGGCCTGGATGTATTTCTGGAGTGTAATAATATTACAGGATATAGCTACTAGAGAGGGGTCGTTGATCCAGGGATTTATTCTGATTGCCTGATTGGAGTCGGGAAGGAATTTTTTATTCCCCTAAAGTGAGGAAAATTGGCTTCTACCTCACAGTTTTTTTTTTTGCCTTCCTCTGGATCAACTTGCAGGATAACAGGCCGAACTGGATGGACAAATGTCTTTTTTCGGCCTAATGTACTATGTTACTATGTTACTAAGGCCTCTTTCACACGGGCGTCATGTTTTTTGCCCGGATAAGAGGCGGGTGCGTTGCGGGAAAATGCACGATTTTTCCGCGCGAGTGCAAAACATTGTAATGCGTTTTGCACTTGTGTGAGAAAAATCGCAAATGTTTGGTACCCAAACCCGAACTTCTTCACAGAAGTTCGGGCTTGATGTTCTGAAGATTGTATTATTTTCCCTTATAACATTGTTATAAGGGAAAATAATAGCATTCTGAATACAGAATGCTTAGTATAATAGTGCTGGAAGGGTTAAAAAAAATAAAAAAGTTAACTCACCTTATCCTCTTGATCGCGTAGTTCCCGGACGGTCTCTTCTTTAGCTGTGGGCTAAAGGACCTGTGGTGATGTCAGATCACATGCTCCATCACCATCGTGATGGACCATGTGATTGGAGCATGTGATCTGACGTCACCACAGGTCATTCAGCCCACAGCTAAAGACGAGACCGACCGGGAACTACGCGATCAAGAGGATAAGATGAGTTAACTTTTTTATTTTTTTTAACCCTTCCAGCACTATTATACTTAGCATTCTGTATTCAGAATGCTATTATTTTCCCTTATAACCATGTTATAAGGGAAAATAATACAGTGAATAGACTGTCACCTAGAACCCATGCGTGAAAATCGCACCGCATCCGCACTTGCTTGCGGATGCATGCGATTTTCACGCAACCCCATTCATTTCTATGGGGCCTGCGTTACGTGAAAAACGCACAAAGAGGAGCATGCTGCGATTTTCACGCAACGCACAAGTTATGCGTGAAAATCACAGCTCGTGTGCACAGCCCCATAGAAATGAATGGGTCAGGATTCAGTGCGGGTGCAATGCGTTCACCGCACGCATTGCACCTGCACGGAAAACTCGCCCGTGTGAAAGGGGCCTAAGAAGATCTAGCAGACCCTGGAGTTGTGGTACATTGTTCTACTGTTCAGTGATACCTGCACAAATATGGCCTTCATGGAAGAGTCATTAGAAGAAAACGTTTCCTGCATCCTCATCACAAAATTCAGCTTCAGAAGTTTGCAAAGAACATCTAAACATGCCTGATGCATTTTGGAAACAAGCCCTGTGGACCAATGAGCTTAAAAAAGAACAGTTTGGCTACAATGAGCAAAGATATTTTTGGAGAAAAAGGGCACATCATTTCATGAAAAGAACACCTCTCCAACCATTAAGCCTTGGGATGTGTCAATCATGCTTTAGGGTTGTGTTGCAGCCAATGGCATGGGGAACATAGCAAAACATAAAAAGAAATTGTCCCTTATTGGCGACAGATGCCTTCAGGTGTTTATGCACACTATAGTATTGTAAAGAAGCAGTGGCAACAGTTTTTTTGGGGAAAAATCAGGTCGAATTGGATGACCCCTGTGTGCTATTATTGCACTCATATAAATCGAAGAAAAATTGCAACAGGTTTTTTTCGGGAAAAAACACAAGCTGAATGGGACATCCCCTGGGTGTGACCAAAATGTATAGTACACTGTTGATGCACTAAATTACGCTTAAGTTCTTTGTACACTTACAGCAGTTTATTTATTTTTTTACAAAAAAGGGCTTGCTACTGCGCACTAAAAGTGTATGTCTCTTTAAAAGCTAGTATTTCTGCTGTAGTACACTAACTTCACCTATCCTGTCCCTAATGTTGAAGCCTGACTTTCTACCTAGTATCTACCTAACTAAAGATATATTCTTCACAATCCCTACACTGTCCCTGCAAGACCCTAAAATGACAGGCTGGTGTTTCTAATTGGTGTGTCAGAGACATAGCAGACACATCCTATCACATGAGTGGCTAAGCTCACAATGGCACCCGTGCTTTAGAGATGGCAGAGAGGCGACTGCAAAGCATTGTCGGCTAACCCGCTGCCAAGGGCCTTGCCCGAGGTTGTGTGATTCCCAGTCTTCATCCGCACTGCCCCCTTTGTCTCACTGGTGTACAGAATTTCAAATAGAAAAATGATAGGCACCGTTGTATAGCCGGAAGCGAGTTGCCAAAACTTCAGATTCGTTTGGAAGAAGAATTTTTATGAAATGCCTAATAAATCTGATTTGTTTAGATTAGATTCGCTCATCTCTAATTGTAAACTTTATTCATTGTTATGGATCATATTAAGCTGAACTCATGGAGCTGTAGCTGGCAAGCATTAACTCAGATGTATATTTGCAGACACTACAATGAATAGAGATATTTCTCACTAGCTACGTATTCAATTCACAAGAATAATTCTTTGTGGTATAGCCTGTTCTTTGTCATTTACAAGACAAAAGCAGTGACATCGCCTTTACAAGAAAAGATTGTAATGCTTTTAGATAAAAAATGACTCAAGGACAAGTGCTATAACCAATCAATTCACAATTGTATATCTGCTTTGCAATAAAAACGGTAATTTTCCATGTGACTTAGTCAGACAATCCTCCTGTAGGAGGTTGAAATTATGGTGAGTAGAACTAGTCCATCAGTCATTCTATTCTTAGGATTTTCTAAAGACTGGGAGACATTTTTATAGCACACAGTTTCTATTTTATACTATTTTTTTAGCTAGTGAAAAATATATTTTGTGTTGCCTCCTGAAAAATAAGGGAAAAATGACTTTGCTTTGTACATTTTCTAAGCACAGATATAGAGATAATTGAGATAACTATTCTCATATAAATCTATGAAATATTAGCTAAGATATGCCTTAAAGAGCATATGTCAGCAGGATGAACCCTATTAAACTAGGCATACTACCAGACACCCCACTCCCCTTTATTGACAGGGCCAGACATCTTACCTGGCCCTTTTCATGCATCGATGACATCAGCATACACCTGGAAGTGGAAAGCGGCTTCAGATGGAGGCTCTGCTCAACTCCGCCCTCTGAAGCATCCATAGTAGGTATCTGTGCTGTTTAGAAAGCAGCTGCAGATCCTCTGATCAATGGCGCAAAAACACAGGGACGAACGAGATGTCAAATTGTGACATCTCGTCCCCTGGGTGCTCCAACAACCTCATTTACATATCCATAAAAAGTTAATTTTCTCTGAAATGATCAGGTATCATTTGAATCAGCAGGGCCAGGTTTAATAGGGTTGACCCTGCTGATAGATGCTCTTTACAATAAAAAGAGGTTACCCAAGATTTTTTTAAATGACCCCCACAATGGGGCATGTTCTCCTTGCCCATTACTATGGTGCCAAGTTTTGGTGTTTTTTTGTTCAATGCCATGCCAGATTCATGGGTTAATTACCCACCTAGGGCACTATGGCAACTGCATGGTTTGCCTCTATGGTATATATTATATTTAAACCTCTCTCTGTCAAGGACCTATGCCATACATCCTAGCAGGGAAGAACATCAGGTAACTATCGATATAGCAGTATGTAATTAATCAGCAGTCTTGGTAGTATATGTGAGTTCTTCAGTTTGTTTGCAGACTGTATTTTGTTTATGTACGTGGCTAGCTTAAGTAAGCATTTTAGTTGCAGAGTTGAAGTTTTGAGAAAATTTGGTTATAGTGACTGTTTGATTCAAATTTGTATGAAGTGTGTGTGTCAGTAAATTATTATGTTCTATTTTTATCTATATTTGAAAGGAAATCCAGCAAATGATGAAACAAACCTTCATTTTTTTTGCCATTCCACATTTTTTTTAAAGACATAGTGACACTTGTTACACAAACCCCATAAAAACAGCTTGTGTGTTTCAAATGCTACATGCGTTCTTAGTCATAGCAATAAAAAATAGCTACAAGTATACAACCCCCTTTAACACCAAATTCCAATATTGATGAAGGGAAAGGACGGGCAATCCACTGCAAGTGGATGCCTTATCTCTTTGTAGCACTAATAAAATAATAAAAATGAAGCCCATAAAAATGGTATTGACACATAAGCACTGCTATAATATAAGTTAATAATGTAACATAAATTCTCTACGTAGATTTTGACCGCTCAGGTATTCAGTGTTTGAATAAAACATCTATTATGCTTCTTTATCTAATAGAAGTCGTTTCATATCCCCTCCCCGATAAGCTTTTCTCCGCACTTCAATAGCAAATGTCCTAAAAGTAGGCACCAATCTGCCATGTTTATCTATAAAATGTCCAGCTGCATTTGAGACATTGCACGTATGAGTATTAGCAATATATATTTCAAATGTTCCAAAATGCGTACATTGAATTTTCTACCAACACTGCTAACAGTGGCGTACATATAGGGGTCGCAGGGGTCGCAGTTGCGACCGGGCCCGGCACCCCAGGGGGCCCGGCCGCCTGCAGACCCCTGGGGCCCCTGCTGCAGCTGTGTCTCAGTCTGGCGTCCATGGTCCATCTGTCACATAAGTTGCCCCCCGGGCCCGCCCTCGCTCCTCCTCCTTCCTTTCTTCCTCCCTCCTCCTTCCTCCCTCCTCCTTCCTGCGGTCACTCACGTCAGCGCCGGCGCCGGGCCCGTGAACTCCCGCGAGACCTGTGCGAACTCCTGTGCAGGTCTCGCGGGAACACGCGCCTGATCTCGCCGACCGGAAGAACAGAAGAAGAGCTGAAGTTCCTCTGCCCTGCCAGCCGGTAACGCGACAGTCGGTAAGTAAAAGCCAGGGGGGGAGGTGGGAGCGGACCGGACCCGGACCGGACCGGACCAGACCCTGGGGGGGGGATGGTTGCAGCGGCAGCAGCAGGGCACACTAGGCCCCCAGGCACCCCCCCCCCTGGGCCCTGGCAGATGACCGGGGGGGGGGTAGCAGCAGCAGGAGGGCACACTACAGCCCCCCTGGCAGATGACTGGGGGGGTAGCAGCAGCAGGACACACTAGGCCCCCAGCCCCCCCAGGCACCCCCCCCCCCTTGGGCCCTGGCAGATGACCGGGGGGGGGGGGTAGCAGCAGGAGGGCACACTACAGCCCCCCTGGCAGATGACCGGGGGGGTAGCAGCAGCAGGGCACACTAGGCCCCCAGGCACCCCCCCTGGCAGAGACCTGGGGGGGAGGGGGTAGCGGCAGGGCACACTAGGCCCCCAGGAACCCCCCCTGGAGTGGTAGATGACGCGGGGGGGTTTAGCGGCGGCAATCTCTGGCAGGAAAAGCCTGCAGGGCCGTAGCAACAGGGCACACTTAGGCCCCCAGCTCCTCATGCATCCCCCCTGGCAGATGACCCCTGCCAGGGGGGGGGGCCTCAGTGTGCCCTGTTGCTGCGGGCTTTTCCTGCCAGAGACGAGTGCCAGTGACTGTAAACCCTACCCAAACCCCCCCCATCATCTGCCAGGGGGAATGCCTGGGGGCCTTAGTGTGCCCTGTTGCGGGCTTTTTCTGCCAGAAACGAGTGCCAGTGACTGTAGTCTGTAAACCCTTCCCCCCGGTTATCTGCCAGGGGGATTGCCTGGGGGGCTGGGGGCCTCAGTGTGCCCTGTTGCTGTGGGCTTTTCCTGCCAGAGACGAGTGCCAGTGACTGTAAACCCTACCCCCCCCGCCCCCCAGTCATCTGCCAGGGGCCATCTGCCTTGCTTTGATGGGATTGCCAGATTGGGGCCTGGGCTGATCTGATCGTCTGAGGGGTCTTTGCTTTCAAAGACCCCTCAGATGATCAAATCAGCCCAGGCCCCAATCTGGCAATCCCATCAAAGCAAGGCAATTCGGCTGATTGATCTGGTGGCTGATGGGGGGGGGTCTTTGGGCTGATGTGAGGTCTGATGGGCATGGGGGATGGCTGGGGGTCTTTGGGTTGATGATTGATCGGGTGGCTGAGTGGGGGGTCTTTGGGCTGATCTGAGGTCTGATGGGCATGGGGGGTGACTGGGGGGGTCTTTGGGCTGATGATTGACTCAGACGGGATCTGGTGGCTGATGGGGGGGTCTTTGGGCTGATCTGAGGTCTGATGGGCAAGGGGGATAACTGGGGGGTCTTTGGGCTGATGATTGATCTGGTGGCTGAGTGGGGGGTCTGATGGAGGGGTCTTTGGGCTGATCTGAGGTCTGATGGGGGCTGACTGGGGGTCTTTGGGCTGATCTGAGGTCTGATGGGGGCTGACTGGGGGTCTGATGGGGGTAGGAAACTAAGATGTCTGTCTGTCAAACTCTGCAGAGATGAGAGATGGCTGAAAGAAATCATCATGGTGGTCCGGTCTGAATGGAGAAGATGAAGAAAGGGAACATCTACTGTACATCAAAGGAGACGTCACTGGATGTAAGAGGTATGGGCGCGATATATAAGTAGGGCTATGTGTGGGTGTGGCTTGAGGGTGGGCGGGGACACAGGGGCCCCATAATCTCCTATTGCCCGGGGAAGTGGGGGGGGGGGCGGCGGCGGGGGGGCCCATGGATCAGTTTCGCACAGGGGCCCCATGGATTGTGTGTACGCCACTGACTGCTAACATACATAAGCTCACATTCAATGCACATAATAACATAGATGACATACTGTGAATTACAATTTATATATTTAATCCTGAATGTGAGCTTATGTAATGAATCCTGGAGGCAAGGTATATATGCAAGTTTTGCACAAATGCGAACAGCACCTAAAAAAGCCCATATGTCACAACTAAGTAGGAACTGCTATTGCAGAGGGACAAAAAAAGCTAGTTTGTGTGTGAAAGGTCTACTAGACACAACTCTGCAACCTTTGGATAAAATGTTATCTACTTTATCATGTTCATCAAGCAGGGGTAAATACAATATTCCTAAGGCTACTTTCACACTAGCATTTTAGTTTGCATCATAGGGGCTCAATACTGGAAAAAAAACGCTTCAGTTTTGTCCCCATTCATTGTCAATGGGACAAAACTGAACTGAACAGAACGGAATGCTCCAAAATGCATTTTGTTCCGTTTAGTTGGGTTCCCATACCGGAGAGCAAACCGCAACATGTTGTAGTTTGTTTTCTGTCCTGGGATGACCCCCAATGCAAGTCAATAGGGACGGATCCGTTTTCTCTGCCACAATCTGACCCAATAGAAAACGGATCCGTCCCCCATTGACTTTTAATGGAGTTCATGACGGATCTTTCTTGGTTATGTCAACCCCTTCCCGACACATGACGTACTATTGCGTCATGGAAGCCACTGCGTTCCCGCAATTTGATGTATTAGTACGTCATGGTGATCGGGCGGGCACAAGAGCGGTGCTCGCCCGATCACTGCAGGGGTGTGGCAGTCCCTGGTAACCGGGCCCCTGCTGTATCCGCCAGCATTGCTGTAAAAGCCGATGCCGGTGGATTAACCCCTTCTATGCTGCAGTCTGTGCTGACCGCAACATTAGAAGGGGTTTGTGTCACGTGAGGGAGCGCATTGAGTCCCCGCACTGCTGTGGCGGAGACTCGATGTGTCAGAAGGCAGCCCGATGCCATTCAGAGACTGCCCAATGCCTCGCACGGCATCGAGATCTGCCTTCTACGGGTGCCAAGGAGATCCAGCCACAGGCTGGGTCTCCTAGGCAACCTGTTAGTGTACTATTCACTGTAGTACACGAACTGGCAATGCATTACAATACAGATGTATCTTATTGCATTGCAGAGGGGATCAGACCCCCAAAAGTGAACGTTAGAAATAACAGTAAACAAAAAAAGTTTTTTTCATAAAACTAATAGTTTTTTTAATAAAGGTGCAATATATTGACTCAAATTTATGAATTTCATGAAGCATATTGTGTCTTGAGAAAACAATCTCACAATGGCTTGGGTAAGTAAAAGTGTTCCAAAGCTATTACCACATAAAGTGACACAAGTCAGATTTGCAAAAAATTGCCTGGGCAGAAGAGTAAAAACTGTCCCAGGGTAGAAGGGGTTAAAGATAATAAAACCGGATCCGTTTATAATGGATGCAGATGGTTGTATTATCAGTAATGGAAGTGTTTTTGCTGAACCCTGTTGGATCCATTAAAAACGCTAGTGTGATAGTAGCCTTATCTGCAAGAACTGCTTGCTGTATTCAAGTTAAAGGGGTTATCTGCGTTCAGAGCTAAACCCGGACATACCTCCATTTTCACCCTGGCCCCCTTACTTGAGCATCGGAGGAGTTCATGCTCCGATGCTCTCCTTTGCAAAGGCATTTTTTGGAGATCCGTGACGTACTGGGGCTCTATGGGGCTGCCAGGAAGCCCGGTGATGTCACCGGTACTGATGGGCGGGATTTAGTGCTGCGCTTGCCAGTAAAATGGCTAGGGCAGCGCTAAAGCCCACCCATCAAAGCCAGTGATGTCACCAAACACACTGCGTTGTTATTGAAAACAAATAAGACCTTGCCCTGTGCGATTTAGCCCAGGGCAAGAGAGCGCATCAGAGC
This sequence comes from Bufo gargarizans, assembly GCF_014858855.1. Classification (NCBI taxonomy): domain Eukaryota; kingdom Metazoa; phylum Chordata; class Amphibia; order Anura; family Bufonidae; genus Bufo; species Bufo gargarizans. The sequence continues at coordinate 249,834,582 of NC_058081.1, read as the reverse complement.
ATGAGATGCTCCGATACCAACATCAGGGGGCTGCCTGCGTGACAATAAGGGTATGTCTGGGTTCAGCTCTGAACCCGGATAACCCCTTTAAAGGGTAGGAACCTATTTGAGCCTTGTGTTGTTTTTTTGCCAAATATAAGATCCCTTCTCAATTTTCTGGATCAATGTTAAAGTTCTGTTGAGCATCCACAGTGGATATCCACGAGCTTTTAATCAACTAGAGATCTGTTGGCATTCAGCACTGAAAAATGTATCATTGCTGCAGATCCTGCAGGTCCTGATCATCTCCCCCACAGGAATGGACTTCATGGTGTGTTGGGGATGAAGACTATTGGCACACAAGATGGCGTTCCCTGCGGTTCACACATGGTAAGTAGATTAGGCAATAATCATTTCATTAACCCACTAATGCAAGATCCAAAAAATGAATAGTAGACAAATGAAAATGATAAGTGAATTGTAGATGAAAGGAATTGTTATTTAAATAGTTAACAAAAACTGGTATGGCAGGAACATTACCAAATTTCATTATCAAATTTGCTAAGGAGAATGAATATTTAACATCCATGGGAACCTCATATCTGTGTCATCAAAATGTTAGTTGTCTGAAGTATGAAATCCTTTAACTCATTAGTGTAATTACTACACTGATCTATATGGTGTTGCAGAGCTATCAGGGCTACTGTATGAATACATGTGTATAGCGATACAACATCACAGCTTAACCACATATAATTTGAACACCAGTGCTTCTGAAAAATAATTTTTAACACATCTCGTGTGTGGAGAAGCGAATCCAGCCACTCGCCTAGGTGCTCAGTAAGAGATCCTATCCCCGAAATAATATGGGACATGGTGGAATAGATTAATAACTTTTGTGTTTTCAGTAAGGCATGCAGAATAGGGGTTACCGGCTGATCTACACACACATAAATCAAACTGCTGTTAGCATACCCACCCGTAAGCCCTCATTCAAAAGTTTAGATAACTCTTGTTGGAAGGTCAGTGTGGGGTTGGATTTAAGTTTTTGTATACAGCATGATCATTGAGCATATCTGATATGTGTGCTTTATAACATGGGCTATCTAAAAGAACTACTGATCCCGCTTTGTCTGACATCTTGATGATGATGTCAGAATAGTGTTCTAATTCACACAGTGCGTTTTGTTTAGTCAAATTAGGTAATCTTGCGCTAGCAGCGGTTCTTTGGAGATAGCAGGCAAATCTCAGGATTAGGTAAGGTGGTTGCTAAGACAGAACACTCTTTCTTGCACTATCCTTGATGTTGGTCAAGTCTAATGGCCAAAATAATGTTCTCCTCCAAGGATGTGGCCTCCGTATAGTCAACCAGAAGGTGATAAAGACCATCAAGCGGTCTGACAAACCCTGTCGAAAATAGCAACAGAAAGCTGGCTCATTCCACGGGGACGTTATGGACCATCTTCTAAATTCTGAACAATATTCTTCAACAGGGCGATTGCCTTGATGGAAAGACAAAAGGTTCACTTCTGCAACAGCAATCATGGAGGATATAATGGACCCAATGCTGCAAAACATGCATCTACAGATGACAGTTCAGGGGCATTAGCATCCAGACAGATGACCTAGACTTGTGGGCCTCACTGCAGAAAAGAAATAATGAGCCCCACGTGTTGCTGTTCAGTTCCTGACGAATGAGGTCTCAAAGGAAGTATACATTGCAGCCCTTCTGAAAATTCATAAATGGTTTCCCATCTCCGGAAAATCTATCAGGAAGATTTACATTGGATTTGACTGGTACTGGAGCAGCAACTGCAGTGGCATTTTGGGCAAGCATAGTCTCTTGATGTTGAAATCTCAAGACCCTGGACCAGCTGTGTTAAGGCCTGCATTTGGTCAATAAGGGCAAGAATCTGCTCCATAATGTACATTTTTTAGGCCTGTGATTATTGTGGATAGGAAGTGTCCCTCAAGATACAATGCCCTCAGAATACAATATTTTCAACTTACAATGGTCTTTCCTGAGCTATTATATGTTGAAACTAAACTCAACGTACAATGCCTCTGGCTCAAATCCAACAAATCAATATGACTCTGGTAAAGCCCCTGTATTGGTTGTCTAGTAGCTCCTCTTTACAGTATCATACGGTACTACATGTCCTGCAATGTCTTCTGTGCCAAGTTAAGCTGCTCCTTCAGACACCAGGTAAGGGTGGCTCCATTAAAATTTTCTGTTACACTATGATCCTGAAGATGTTCCTGTCTTCATCACTGAACATGATTTATAGCTTTCAGCATCTACAGGTATGTAAGGGCTTGGCTTAGTTAGCTTAACAATTCCAAAAAATGTCATAATTACAAAATACATATAAGATTTTTTTTTCACAATAGTCTCCATTACATCCTTTACACAATACCCCCACCCCCAAAAAAATACCTTCCACATTGACATAAACTTATGCAATTTTTGTCTTTTAGCAAAAGGATATCTTTAACAGTGGATGGTACAGTTAGAATATCTGATGCACATCTGAATTAAAGGGGCCTGTTTATTGATCCACTCTTTAACCCCTTAATGATTGGGCAATTTTCCATTTTTGTTTTTTACTCCCAGCCCTCCCAAAGCCATAAGGCCTCTTTCACACTGGCGAGTTTTGCACACGGGTGCAATGTGTGACGTGAATGCATGGCACCCACACTAAATCCTGACCCATTCACTTCAATGGGTCTGCGTACATGAGCGTTTTTTTTCACTCATCAGTTCTGCGTTGTGTTAAAAACACAGCAGGTTCTATATTCAGTTTTTTTCACAGAGCCCTGGCCCCATAGAAATGAATGAGGCTGCGTGAAAAAAGCAATGTTTCCGGATGTAATGCGTTGTGATATTAATAGATATTACTTAGCACATGACACAGGAAGTTTGGTGTTTGCAAGCATCTGCAGAGTGTTCGGAGTGTTAGGAGCAGCTTGCTACTTTTTAGCCAGCCCTCGCAGTGCATGTGACAAGATTAAAAAAATTCCACAACCAATAGTGGAGAAAATGATAGTCCTTGTGTAGGAGAGGCCCTGCATTTGGGACACACAGTCTGGGGAGTACCATTACCGGTACAAAAAGGAAGCAGCCTGGCTGGAGATAGCACAGGAGCTTTTTGCAAATGTTTGGCCAAAGACGGCAGAGAAAAATAGGCATGGTCACGGACGGAAGGGAAGAGTGCAGCCCTGATGTCCACCTGCACCCCTATCCCTAGCTACTTGCACGGCCTGTCCTAACCAACGGCGTACAACTTGGCGGCAGTCCCTCGCTTAGATACGTGCAGGGGCCTAAAGAAGATAAGAGGAGTACCGTAACAGAGTCAAGGAAGCCAAAGTCAAAGCCGGGAGGTCACGCAGGTACACAGGGAGCAAGTGTAGGCAGGGAGTGTAGAATGATTGGGAAAGCCTCCCATTGCCTATAAGCGGATGTTTATCACTAGTAATATCTTATACCATTCTTCCTGGGATGAACTGGTGAATTACAACCCTGGATATTCCTTGCATTCATCCGGAGTGATATCCACTACTTGCGTGGAGAACTCAAATTGTCCTCAGTCGTTATGTTCCAGCTCCACCTGCATCCTAACCTACAGTATCGTGAGTAACCGCGGTTGCGGTAACTACTACTTTTCCCTAAATTGCCCAAGTCTGATTGTGTTTTACGTCTCCTACCTGCATATTTTTGATTAATATTTATATTTAGCCAGCAGGCTGCCTGTTTAAATAGCCCCGACGTGGCCAGCCTCACATGACTCGCATCACATTTCTCAACACAGCTGAGCGCCGATTCATCCTTATCGGTGCTCAGCTCCCCAGCTGCTTGTTGTCTAGGGGATGGAGGACGCCGGCTACGCAGAGGAGGCGTGCGTGGCCGGGTCCTCCCCGCCCCCTGGTTATTGTGGAGATGAGGACGCCAGCTGTGTCCTCGCTCCTCTACTTGCGCAGGATTCTGGTGGTGCTGCATAGGGAGAGCGCGGGTTTGCCGGCTCCCCGTAACATTCAAATTGGAAAATTGTTATTGAACATTAGCATATATTAACTAGCCTAGCACATGTCATACACTGTAATATGTAGCCTAGCACATGTCAAACAGTACTGATAATTTTAACATTATCCTGTCTGTTTTAATTTTTATTTTTATGTACATTTTAGGCCTAGTGTATTACTGTAGTGCAGCGGCGGCATGAAGCGCACGGCGTCATAGCAACCAATGATGCGCTCCTGCTCTCAGCAGGAATCCAGGACGGGATACCACGGACCGCTCACGGCCGTATGCATTCGGCCTTAGTTGAAACATAGAATGTGTCGGCAGATAAGAACCATTTGGCCCATCTAGTCTGCCCAATTTACTGAATACTATGAATAGCCCCTGGCCCTATCTTATACGAAGGATGGCCTTATGCCTATCCCATGCATGCTTAAACTCCTTCACTGTATTTGCAGCTACCACTTCTGCAGGAAGACTATTCCATGCATCCATTATTCTCTCAGTAAAGTAATACTTCCTGATATTATTTTTAAACCTTTGCCCCTCTAATATAAAACTATGTCCTCTTGTAGCAGTTTTTCTTCTTTTAAATATTCTCTCCTCTTTTACCTTGTTGATTGCCTTTATGTATTTAAAAGTGTCCATCATATCCCCTCTGTCTCGTCTTTCTTCCAAGCTATACATGTTAAGGTCCTTTAATCTTTCCTGGTAAGTTTTATCCTGCAATCCATGTACTAGTTTAGTAGCTCTTCTCTGAACTCTCTCCAAAGTATCAATATCCTTCTGGAGATATGGCCTCCAGTACTGCGCACAATACTCCAAGTGAGGTCTCACCAGTGCTCTGTAAAGCGGCATGAGCACCTCCCTCTTTCTACTGGTAATTCCTCTCCCTATACACCCAAGCATTCTGATAGCATTTCCTGCTGCTCTATGACATTGTCTGCCTACCTTTAATTCTGATAATAATGATCCCTAAATCCCTTTCCTCAGATACTGCGGTTAGGACTGTATCACTGATTTTATATTCTGCTCTTGGGTTTTTACGTCCCAGGTGCATTATCTTGCACTTATCAACATTAAATTTTAGTTGCCAGATTTTTGACCATTCCTCTAGTTTTCCTAAGTCCTTTTCCATTTGGTGTATCCCTTCAGGAACATCAACCCTGTTACAAATCTTTGTGTCATCAGCAAAAAGACACACCTTACCATCGAGGCCTTCTGCAATTTCGCTGATAAAGATATTAAACAATATGGGTCCTAGAACAGATCCCTGAGGTACCCCACTGGTAACAAGTCCTTGGTCTGAATATAGAGGTTAAAAACAGATGGCGGAGCTGCCAAAACCAGTTCTGCAAGGAAATTATGCATGGCCAAAGTGGTTCTGGGCTCCCGAAAAAAATGCGCCTATATGTTTAAAGAGCAGCTAATGTTCCTACATGACATAATGAATATGCGACTGTAAGTAATATGTTCATAATGTGTTAATGATGCTATAGTAATTGAAAATATAGTATGTAATGTAAATATAATATTACTCTATATTTTTACCTTCAATGCCCTTTTCAGTTTTTTTTTTGTTTTGTTTTTTGACTATTTGGGTAAATATGCGTAGCCATCTGTAATGTCTGGGTGTGAAAACATTTGGGGGGGCAAAATAGAATACATGTGTTTGATTTGTGGTATAAATAATGGTTGAGATTTTTCACTTCTGTAAAGTAGAACTGGCTTAGTTGCCCATAGCAACCAATCAGAATCCACCTTTCATTTTCCAAGGGAGCTCAGAAAAATGAAAGGAGGAATCTGCTAGTTCCACATTATACCAGTTTGGTAAATGTCCCATAATATAAAACTTTTTTTAATCAAACTGCCATACTTGCCCATATTAACCTATAATATTTGAGCTAAATGTTATAAAACATTCTGTGATAGCAAGACATGTACTGTAGCATAGGAATCATGGACCTATGACACAAGTGTATTTACAGGGGTTGTCTAGGTTCAGAGTTGAACCTGGACAACCTCTTTAACCCCTTTAGGACACAGCCTTACTTCACCTTAAGGACCAGGCCATTTTTTGCAAATCTGACCAGTGTCACTTTAAGTGGTGATAACTTTAAAACGCTTTGACTTATCCAGGCCATTCTGAGATAGCTTTTTTCATCACATATTGTACTTCATGACACTGGTAAAATGAAGTAAAAAAAAATAATCTTTTTTATTTATAAAAAAATACCAAATTTACCAAAAATTTGTAAAAAATTGCCAATTCCCAAGTTTCAATTTCTCTACCTCTATAATACATAGTAATACCTCCAAAAATAGTTATTAATTTACATTCACCATATGTCTACTTCATGTTCGGATCATTTTGGGAATGATATTTTATATTTTGGAGATGTTACAAGGCTTAGAAGTTTAGAAGCAAATCTTGAAATTTTTCAAAAATTTTCAAAAACCCAATTTTTAGGGACCAGTTCAGGTCTTAAGTCACTTTGCGAGGCTTACATAATAGAAACCACCCAAAAATGACCCCATTATAGAAACTACACTCCTCAAGCTATTTAAAACTGATTTTTACAAACATCGTTAACCCTTTAGGTGTTCCACAAGAGTTAATGGCAAATGGAGATAACATTTCAGAATTTAGATTTTTTGGCAAATTTTCCATTTTAATCCATTTTTTTCCAGTAACAAAGCAAGGGTTAACAGCCAAACAAAACTCAATATTTATTGCCCCGATTCTGTAGTTTTCAGAAACACCCCATATGTGGCCGTAAACTACTGTACTGGCACACAGTAGGGCGTAGAGGGAAAGGTGCGCCATATGGTTTTTGGAAGGCAGATTTTGCTGGACTGGTTTATTTACACCATGTCCCATTTGAAGCCCCCCTGATGCACCCCTAGAGTAGAAACTCCATAAAAGCAACCCCATCTAAGAAACTACACCCCTCAAGGTATTCAAAACTGATTTTACGAACTTTGTTAACCCTTTAGGTGTTGCACAAGAGTTATTGGCAAATGGGGATGAAATTTGAGAATTAAATGTTTTTGCCAAATTTTCCATTTTAACCCATTTTTTCCACTAACAAAGCAAGGGTTAACAGCCAAACAAGACTGTATCTTTATTGCCTTGACTCTGCCGTTTACAGAAACACCCCATATGTGGTCGTTCACTACTGTACGGCCACGCAGCGGGGCGTAGAGGGAAAGGAGCGCTGTGTGGTTTTTGAGGGCTGATTTTTATGGACCGGTTTATTTATACCGTGTCCTGTTTCAACCCTCCTGATGCACCCCTGGAGTAGAGACTCTATAAAAGTGACCGCATTTTGGAAACTACGGAATAAGGTGTCGGTTTTGTTGGAACTATTTTTAGGGTACATATGATTTTTGGTTGCTCCATATTACATTTTTGTGAGGTAAGGTTACCAAACATTTAAATTCTGAATTTTATCTCCATTTGCCATTAACTGTTGAGGAACACCTAAAGGGTTAATAAAGTTTGTAAAATCAGTTTTGAATACCTTGAGGGGTGTAGTTTCTTAGATGGGGTCACTTTTAGGGAGTTTCTACTCATGGGGTGCATCAGGGGGGCTTCAAAAGGGGCATGGTGTCAATAAAAAAGCCTATCAAAATCGGCTTTCCAGAAACCATGTCGGTCCTTTCCTTTTGCGCCCTGCCTTTTAGTGATACAGCAGTTTACGACCACAAATGTGGCGTTTCTGTAAACTGCAGTATCAGGGTAATAAATATTATGTTTGGTTTGGTTGTTAACCCTTGATTTGTTACCGAAAAAAACTGATTGAAATGGAAAAGTGCCAAAAATAGCAGTTTTGGCACCGTATAATTATTTTTTTTTGACCGTGTTATTCTGGGGGGCTAGGTCATGGGGTATTTTTATAGAGGAGATTCTTACGGACGTGGCGATACCTAATAAGTCTACTTTTTTAAATTATTTAGGTTTTAGACTATATTATCCTTTTTGATACAATTTTTTTTTTTTATCTCTAAAGTCTAAGAGTAATTTTTTTTTAAGGTTTTTTAGCCGATTATCTTATGTAGGGGATCATTTTTTGCGGGATGAGAGGGCGGTTTTATTGGCACTATTTTGGGGGCTATATGACTTTTTGTTATGTAAGGTGAAAAAAATTATCTTTTTTGCACCTTTTTTTTTTATGTACCGTGTTAATCTGGGGGGTTAGGTCATGGGGTATTTTTATAGAGGAGATTCTTATGGACGCAGCGATACCTAATAAGTCTACTTTTTTTACAATTATTTAGGTTTTAGACTATATTATCCTTTTTTGATACAAATTTTTTCATTTTTGTATCTCTAAAGTCTAAGGGCTGCTTCAAACGAGCGGATGCCATGCGTGACATCCGCTCCGTGAAAGAGTGCCAAGACCCGATGCAGACTGCAGAGGCGCGGAGCATTAACATGACTGATAATGCTCCGTGCCTCTCTGTGATCTCTTTACTACGAAATCACAGTGAGGTAAAGTTGTCACTGTTATTTCGTAGTAAAGAGGTCACAGAGAGGCACGGAGCATTATCAGTCATGTTAATGTTCCGTGACTCTGCAGTCTGCATCGGGTCTTGGCACTCTTTCATGGAGCGGATGTCACGCACGGCATCCGCTCGTGTGAAACAGCCCTAAGAGTCTTTTAGTTTTTCAGACGATTATCTTATGTAGGGGCTCATTTTTTGCGGGATGAGAGAACGGTTTTATTTGTGCTATTCTGGGGGCTATATGACTTTTTGATCGCTTGCTATTAAACTTTTTGTTACGTAAGGTGACAAAAAAGTTCTTTTTTTGAACAGTTTTTTTGGGGGACCCTGGGGGGTTAGGTCATAGGGTATTTTTATAAAGGAGATTATTACCGACGCAGTGATACCGAATTTGCATACTTTTTTAAAAATAATTTTTGTTTTTCCAATTTTTGGGGGTGTCTCAAGTCTGAGAACCATAGTTTTTTTTATCCGATTGTCAGTGGCTAAATTGGGATATAAATGTATTACTCCCTGTAGTACTCCCTGTAATACTCCCTGAAGCAACCAATAATGCAGAGGCCCGGATGATCGGGGCTCGTGTCACATTGAGTAGTGGTGTCCTTCCGTATCCTCCTCCTGTCCCTGGCCAACACTTTCCAGGTATGGTCCCCCATACTGGAAAGAAGGGACGGACCCAAAAAAGGTACAGAGTGTGTCACTCTGCACCTTTTTTGGGTCCGTACCTTCTTTCCAGTATGGGGGACCATACCTGGAAAGTGTTGGCCAGAAACGATCCGGGCACCTCCAGTTCCCGAGGTACTCCGGCCTGCTCTTTCCCGGTCCGAAAAGATCAGGGCCTTGAGGATTGCCTCATAGAACTGAAAGATTGTCCCTGTGTTGCCAGCGCTCCGGAACAGCACAAAAGAGTTCTACAAGGCAACCTATACCAAGTAGACTGCAACTTTTTTGTACCATGCCCGGGTTTTGCGCATGGCATTATATGGCTTGAGGACTTGATCAGAGAGATCAACTCCTCCCATATACCGATTGTAGTCGACGATACAATCGGTATTAAGGACCGTTGCCGCGGTACCTCGCACAGGGACAGGGGTGATGCCGTTACCCTAAATTGTGGACAGTACAAGGACATCCCTGTTGTCCTTATATCTGACCAGCAACAGGTATCCAGTGGTAAGGGCATGGGTCTCACTCCTGAGGATAGGTACCTGGAGGGGGTGGGCAGGGAGGCCGTGTTGATTTTTCCGCACGGTCCCACAAGCGGACGTGGATCTGGCGGTGAGGGACTGGAACAAGGGGATACTAGTATAAAAGTTATCCACGTACAGGTGGTAACCCTTATCTAGCAGTGGGTGCATAAGGTCCTACACAAGTTTCCTGCTAACACCCAGAGTGGGGGGACATTCTGGGGGTTGAATACGGGAATCTCGCCCCTCATACACACGAAACTTGTAAGTGTACCCTGAGGTACTCTCACAAAGTTTGTACAGCTTCACGCCATACCTCGCCCGCTTTGAGGGAACATACTGGTGGAAAATGAGTCTCCCCTTGAATGCAATGAGAGACTCATCAACCGCGACCTCCCTTCCAGGTACATAGGCCTGTACAAATTTGGCCCCTAAGTGATCGATGACCGGCCTGATTTTTTACAGGCGGTCATAGGCAGGATCACCTCGGGGGCGACATGCTGCATTATCTGAATAATGCAGGCATTTCCGGATGGCCTCGAACTGGGAGCGTGTCATGGCCGTACTGTAAAGCGGGGTCTGTAGAGGACGTCCCCACTCCAGTAATGCCTGACACTAGGTTTCTTGACTAAGCCCATATGCAGCACGAGGCCCCAAAATGTCCTCATCACGGCTGCACTGACCGGTGTTCCAGCCACCAAGCCTAGGCAAAAAGGACCCCGGGTGTTGAGCAATGAACTGTTGGGCATACAGGTTTGTCTGCTCCACCATTAGATTTACCAATTGGTCACTGAAAAAATGACTAAAAAAGTCATATTCAGTGAAGCCTACTGTGGAAATCTGGATTCCTGGTTGGCCTACAAAATCAGAAATCACAGTCTCAAATGGCTCTGGGGTACACCAGACAAGTTCACCGGCAGGGGGCTCCGGTGGATTTAACTGGTGGGCCGGAAAACTAGTACGAGCCCCAGAGCTGCTCATACTAGGGTGGGCCACAGGGTCCCTAGCATGGTGGTCCCCTTGCGCCGCCTGGCGGCATCTCCGCCGCCTGGCGGCATCTCCGCCGCCTTGGGAACTCATCATCATCGCTAGATGAGGAGCACGCAGATGACAACAGGACAGTGGGGTCATCCTCATCTTCACTGGGAGTCTCGGACTCGGAGGCAAGCTGGGCGTATGCCTCCTCGGCCGAGAACATCTGGCGGGCCATAGGAGAGTGTGTGTCTGCGTGTGTATGTGCGTGCATGTAAATCTTTATTTAATGTGCGTGTGTGTGGGGGCACGGGTGTTTGCGGACTTATTCCTAAAACGAACAGAAAAAAAAGGACTAACCCCAAATTTTTTTTTTTACAAATTTAAACCGCTGATCAACCGTCCAAAGTTGATCAGCGGTGGGGTGTGCGATGCGCTAACAGTGGCCGGACACTAAGAGTGCCGGCTACAGTCAGCAGACGCACACACACAAAAAAACAACTGCCTGTGCCCCCAAAAAGTTGTGGGGGGGAGGGGAGGGCAGGGGGGCAAGCGGCAGCACCGCTGGTGGGTCTGTGGACCCCAGACACCCTACTTAGGGTGATGCAATAAAAAAATAAATTTGCCACTAACTTTACCTTTTTATATCCCTGCCTAGCCCAACCTTTCCCTAGCCTTTCCCTAATTACCTGGCTGATCAGATGGGGGGTGCTGGGGCACAGATCGGGTCCTGGGGCAAGGATGGGTGTTGGGACACAGATGGGGTTGAGATCCACACGTGCAGGCAGCGGTCCGCTCTCCTCTGCTCCCCGGACACAAAAGGAGGAGGAGAGGTGCACTGCGAAGATTTGAATCTCCTGCCCGCCCAACTACCAATCAGAGGCGATCCTGAGAGGTGATGTCACATCATCTCTCAGGATCGCAGGATGGTGATTGGTGGTGTAAAATCACACCACCGATCACCATCCTGTTCCGGGTTATCGGGTCCTCAGAGACCAGAATAACCCGGACCCGCAGCAAACCGCAGGTCTGAATTGACCTGCAGTTTTCTGCAATCGCCGACATGGGGTGGGGGGGGGGGGGGTCACAGGACCCCCCGGCGCATCTAGCCAAGGAGCCTGCTCAATGATTTGAGCAGGCACCGGGTTCCGATCACCCACTGCCCGCTTGGCGGCGGTGATTGGAACTATACATGACGTAACAGTACGTCATGTGTCCTTAAGTACCAGGACAACATGCCGTACTGGTACGTCATGTGTCCTGAAGAGGTTAAACATCACTATGTTTAACCTCGCAATGCGCTGGGCTTCTTCCCTTCAAACGTCTATACACATTAGAGAAGTGAAGTCTGCATAACGAGAGATACATATACCTCTGCTCTGGCTTTGCTATCCCTTTCTGGATACATATCTGCTTTTAAGACATGCATATCTGCCTTGTCGGTATACTCGTACCGTATACTGACATTAGCCGTAGCAATAGCCGACAGATAGTCCCAAATCTTTAAGAACCAGTAGAATGATTTTCCATGCTGACAGTGATAGCGGATGGGCAGCCACCTGGCTGATCAGACAATGGACATGGCGTTCTATTGCCTTAATAAAGGAGTCTGGAGTCGATTGGGGGGCTTTTTACACGAACTCCAGCTTGAACCAGCATTGTGTCTGACTCTTCCTGGGCTAAAGAAGTACTTCATCCCTTATACAGAAAGAACTGAATAATAGCTACGGAATTGTTTGTGCTGGGCGCACTTTAATACTAAAGTGCACCTTTTAGTGCATTGGAGATTTGTGTGCAAAGTTCAAATTATTCAAATTATCCATATCATCTGGCGAGCCAGGTAGGAGGTCTGTTATCAGCATACTGTATCATTGCTTAACCATCTGGCGTCCACGGGGAATAAGGCTAGCAAGGGAGAAACTACAGTTTTGCAAGGAAAAGTTTATCTTTTTGGAACATTGCATCTCTCAGGGCACCTGACATTTAACCACCTAGAGAGTACAGACATTGAAAGACCTGCAGAGACCTAAAAACACCCGACAATTGAGAGCCATTCTCGGACTTATCAATTATTGCAGAGACTGGATCCCTAACATATCATCCAAATTAGGGCCCCTTTATGAGCTGACATCAAAGGCACCTTTTCAATTGTCACATGACATCTGGTCGATCCTACAGGATCTGATTTGGAGCTCTGCAAAGCACCTGCCTTAGGTCTGCCCAACTATGACCGCCCCTTCTATCTCTTTTGCCATAACAATCAGGGCCATGCAACTGGAGTATTGACCCAACTACATGGGTCCAGGTACCACCCTGTACCTATCGACTGCCCTAGATCTGGTCATCCGAGGCTCACCGGGATGTGTACAAGCCGTGGCCGCCTGCCCTGTACTACTACAGAAAGTAGGTGACATAGTCTTGGACTCCCCGTTGACCCTCTATACTCTCCATTCGGTGCAGGAGATCCTGAATCAGGCCCAGAAAAAACACCTCTCGGCTGCCAGGTTGACTAAGTACAAAGTGGTTCTCCTAACACCTACTAACCTGACTTTAAGACGATGCACCATTTTGAACCCAGCTTCTCTTCTTCCTGTTATTAAGGAGGAAGAAAAGGGGGGAAACTGGTGTGAAAAACAATAATTTTCCAACTTGTACTAACCATTCTAACCTCTCAACTTCTAATCAATTTTCCAACCTAGAAGGGAATCACCTCGAGGACCATCACGACTGCTTTTCCTTGAAGGAACTTGAGTCAACAAACATCAGCCCGGTGAGAGAGACTCCCATTCCAGAGGACAAAAACCTTTTTGTAGATGGTTCCAGGTACAGACGGTAAGCCACACACTGGATATGCTGTAACTACAGTCAGTGAGGTTGTGGAGAAAGGCTCTTTGAGCTCACACATGTCAGCACAGGAGGCTGAGCTGTGGGCACTGGCAAGGGCTTGTGAGATTCACAAGGACCAGAGGATTAACAACTATACAGACTCTAGATATGCTTTTGGGATAGCACATGACTTTGGTCCAATCTGGAAAGCTAGAGGGTTTTTGAATAGTTCGGGGAAGCCAGTGAAACATGCAGAGTTGATCGACAGGCTGTTCGTTGCCTTCAGCCTGCCATACGAAATGGCCATTCTGAAAGTGAAGGCACACATGGTTGATAGGTCCCTGTAGGCACATGGGAACGCCTAGGCAGATAGAGCTGCCAAGGAAGGTGCTCTAAGCCCCTCTGTAGAGACCTTAATGCTGGCCGTCCCTCCTGATGTATCTCTGGGAGAGTTAAAAAAACTGCAGGGGCAGGCAGGGATGCAGGAGAAGAGAAAGTGGATAGCTCTGGGGGCTACACAGGGCCCAGATGACATCTGGGGTCTTGGCAACAAATGGTGTCTGCCAAGATCAGTTTTTCCAATGATGGCCCATTTGAGTCATTACCCAGGGCATCAGTCAAAGATGGTTATGTGTGCGCAGGTGGAAGAGCACTGGATTGCTCCTGGGTTCACTACTGCAGCATCCAATTTTACAGCTTCTTGCCTGTCTGTGCTTTGCACAACCCTGGCAGAACAGTGAAACCGCCAGAACGGCATTCGCCCAAACTGGAATATCCCTTTCAGCGCATACAGATAGACTACATTACGTTGCCAAGGAGTGGGCCATGCGAGCATGCTTTAGTCTGTATAGATATGTTTTCCGGATGGCCAGAAGCATGGCTCGTTTGATGCGCCAACGCCACTACCACAGCAAAAAAGGTCCTATCCGAGATAGTCTGCCTCTGGGGCCTGCCTGAAACGATCGAGTCAGATCGTGGCTCTCACTTCACCGGTCATATTTTTGCAGAAATATGTAAAGCTCTACATGTCAACCAGGGATTACATACCCCATATCATCCTCAGAGCAGTGGTAAGGTTGAACGTCTTAATGGGATTATTAAGAACAGGATACTCAAAAATCATGGCCTGAATGTATCGCTATAGCCCTTTATTCCATCAGGAATTCCCCCAGGAAGCCCCATGGGTTATCACCCTACGAAATCCAAAGACGGGATTGTACTACCCTCAACAGCTGTCTTCTTTACATTCCCATGTGACGGGGTATGTGCAGTCTCTGCAAAAGGAGCTCCAAAATATTATATGGAATTATGCGGACATTTTATCTTAGGATGTGTGTGTGTTTTATAGCTTGTGATCTGTCCCCCTGTGTCGGATTTAACCGAGGGACGCTCTAGCAGAGGGTACTTGGGTTGAATCAGGACCAGCAGTAAAACCGTCAGTATGAAAACCTTCTCATGGGCTTGGAGATTTGTTCTCAGTATGTAGGGGGACATTTTCCGGTTTGTGAGCACTAAGTGCAATGCGCTGGGCTTCTTCCCTTCAAACGTCTATACACATTAGAGAAGCGAAGTCTGCATAACGAGAGATACATATTATACCTCTGCTGCGGCTTTGCTATCCCTTTCTAGATACATATCTGCTTTTAAGACATGCATATTTGCCTTGTTTACTCGTACCATATACTGACAGTAGCTGTAGCAATATCCAGCAGATAGTTCCAAATCTTTAAGAACCAGTAGAATGATCTTCACTAGATACTGGTCACTTTGAGCAGTATTGAATGGGGTCCATGCTGACAGTGATAGCGGATGGGCAGCCTGGCTGATCAGACAATGGACATGACTCATCCTTCCTTATAAAGGGATGAGGTGTGTGCATTGCACTGTTCGGCCATGTTGATGCCCTCCCCCGTCCTTTGATATGTACCTGCACTTTCTTGGATGACTGGCTGAAATTGTAAAGCCATCTCCCACTTGGTGTCGTTCTAGTGCCTTAATAAAGAAGGAGTCTGGAGTCGATTGGGGGGCTTTTTACACGGACTCCAGTTTGAACTAGCATTGTGTCTGACTCTTCCTGGGCTAAAGAAGTACTTCATCCCTTATACAGAAAGAACTGAATAATAGCTACGGAATTGTTTGTGCTGGGCGCACTTTAATACTGAAGTGCACCTTTTAGTGCACCAGAGATTTGTGCGCAAAGTTCAACCAAATTATCCATATCAGGATCCGCAAAACACAGACACCGGCAATGTGCGTTCTGCATTTTGAGGACCACACATTGCCGACACTCTCATAGAAAATACATTTTTTAGTCCGCAATTGCGGACAAGAATAGGACATGTTCTATTTTTTTGCGGAATGGAAGTGTAGATCCGGAAGTGCGGATCCGCAAATGCGGACAGCACATTCCGGCCCCATTGAAAATGAATGAGTCCGCACCTGTTCCGCAAAATTGCGGAACGGATGCGGACTAATTTTGCGGATATGTGAATGGACGCTTATGGTGACAAATCTCACTTTTAAAATAAAGGACATTATTCTTTGTTCACTTGTATGGTTTTCATTATTAAAGAGTACATATTTATATTTATTGTGTACTGACACATTCAACATAACCCTCCGTAGGCATTTTTTCCTATAATTAACATACCCAAAGTACACTGAGGATGTGTTTGACTGTGAGAAAATGTACCTAAACAAGTATACCCTTGCTTCTAAATTGTAATAAAATAATAGCTACTTTATTACACATCTTCATTACAATACATGTCAGGGCTCAAAACATCAATGACTATAATGTACGTAATGTACCCAATTTGAAAAACAATAATCATGTTTTATTTTCACATTACATATTTAACCATTAATTAAAGTAGGCCAAATACAATTATTGTTACAGGTATACATTTATTTTATAGATTGCAAATTACATTGCTCTGTTCCTAACAATTGGGTATTAGTTCATGTTTCACAGACATTTCTAAAAACAGTATGAGGGAGAATTATCAAAGTGCTGTAAGCTAGTTCTACTTTACACCAGTTCTGATAAATCTCCCCCAGTAGGTCTGCAAAATATGTACGCTCGAAACCCACATCAAGGGTCCTCATTATCTGGCGAGTCCCTAACTAAAAAATTCAAAAACTAACAAAAAAAACACCATCCAGGTTTTTACAAATAAATGAATATATATATATATATATATATATATACAGACGTGGACAAAATTGTTGGTACCCTTTGGTCAATGAAAGAAAAAGTCACAATGGTCACAGAAATAACTTTAATCTGACAAAAGTAATAATAAATTAAAATTCTATAAATGTTAACCAATGAAAGTCAGACATTGTTTTTCAACCATGCTTCAACAGAATTATGTAAAAAAATAAACTCATGAAACAGGCATGGACAAAAATGATGGTACCCCTAACTTAATATTTTGTTGCGCAACCTTTTGAGGCAATCACTGCAATCAAACGCTTCCTGTAACTGTCAATGAGACATCTGCACCTCTCAGCAGGTATTTTGGCCCACTCCTCATGAGCAAACTGCTCCAGTTGTGTCCGGTTTGAAGGGTGCCTTTTCCAGACTGCATGTTTCAGCTCCTTCCAAAGATGCTCAATAGGATTGAGGTCAGGGCTCATAGAAGGCCACTTTAGAATAGTCCAATTTTTTCCTCTTAGCCATTCTTGGGTGTTTTTAGCGGTGTGTTTTGGGTCATTGTCCTGTTGCAAGACCCATGACCTGCGACTGAGACCAAGCTTTCTGACACTGGCTAGTACATTTCTCTCTAGAATTCCTTGATAGTCTTGAGATTTCATTGTACCCTGCACAGATTCAAGACACCCTGTGCCAGACGCAGCAAAGCAGCCCCAGAACATAACAGAGCCTCCTCCATGTTTCACAGTAGGGACAGTGTTCTTTTCTTGATATGCTTCATTTTTTCGTCTGTGAACATACAGCTGATGTGCCTTGGCAAAAACTTCGATTTTTGTCTCATCTGTCCACAGGACATTCTCCCAGAAGCTTTGTGGCTTGTCAACATGTAGTTTGGCATATTCCAGTCTTGCTTTTTTATGATTCGTTTTCAACAATGGTGTCCTCCTTGGTCGTCTCCCATGTAGTCCACTTTGGCTCAAACAACGACGGATGGTGCGATCTGACACTGATGTTCCTTGAGCATGAAGTTCACCTTGAATCTCTTTAGAAGTCTTTCTAGGCTCTTTTGTTACCATTCGGATTATCCGTCTCTTAGATTTGTCATCAATTTTCCTCCTGCGGCCACGTCCAGGGAGGTTGGCTACAGTCCCATGGATCTTAAACTTATGAATAATATGTGCAACTGTACTCACAGGAACATCTAGTTGCTTGGAGATGGTCTTATAGCCTTTACCTTTAACATGCTTGTCTATAATTTTCTTTCTGATCTCTTGAGACAGCTCTTTCCTTTGCTTCCTCTGGTCCATGTCGAGTGTGGTACACACCATATCACCAAACAACACAGTGATTACCTGGAGCCATATATATAGGCCCAATGGCTGATTACAAGGTTGTAGACACCTGTGATGCTAATTAGTGGACACACCTTGAATTAACATGTCCCTTTGGTCACATTATGTTCTGTGTTTTCTAGGGGTACCATCATTTTTGTCCATGCCTGTTTCATGAGTTTATTTTTTTACATAATTCTGTTGAAGCATGGTTGAAAAACAATGTCTGACTTTCATTGGTTAACATTTATAGAATTTTAATTTATTATTACTTTTGTCAGATTAAAGTTATTTCTGTGACCATTGTGACTTTTTCTTTCATTGACCAAAGGGTACCAACAATTTTGTCCACGTCTGTATATATATATATATATGTACTGATGGAGTACAGTTAACACTCCTGTTTTTTGAGATTTCTGAGTTGTGTCATCTAATCTAAGCAAACACATTGCTTTTCAATAGCTTTTGTCTCAAGATAACTAAAATTTCTTAACTCATCGCGTTAAGAGCTGGAGTGCTAACCCTGCTACATCTGTATATATATATATATATTTATATTTAGCAATTACAACCTTCCATGTGCTGAGTACTGCTGCTTGAAAGGGACAGAACCGAGAGGGGACATAAAATAATCCAAAAATAACTCCCTTACGCTCAGTCCATCAGATCCCGATCTTCCAAGGTGGAAGGGAATTGTGCCCTCTCCAGGAAGCCCCAGGCTATATCAAGTCACCGCTGTCTGATTTCAGATGCTGATCTATCCACTTCGGCGTCTTCATCAATTCCAAGCACATTTCCTTTTTGGATCTCACCATTTCACTGGATGCATTTGGTCATATGATTACCAATGTGTTCAGGAAACCCACGGCTACCGACAACTTGTTAAAATGGGAGAGTGGGGACCCTTTGGCCCTGAAAAGAGGGATCTCGAAGGGACAATATTTAAGAGTGAGTCGGAATTGTTCTCAATTAGGTGACTTTAAGGTGGCTGCGAAAGATCTCCAACAGAGATTCTGGCATCGTGGCTATCCACAACGATGCCTGAGACAGGCGTATCAACATTCACTCGGGCGCTAATAGGGATCTTCTGCTGTCCCCTAAAAACAGGGAGGTCGGTGACAACACTGTCAGAATTATTGGCACCTACGACAGTGTCCATGAGGCTGTACGTCAAGTCCTCCTTGATCATTGGGATATACTTAAATCTGATCCAGACATTGGTAATATGATCCCACCCAGACCATCCATCACCTATCGGCGTAGCAACAATTTACGAGACATGTTGACACATAGTCTATATCAAAGTCCAAAACCACAGTCCTGGTTGCGGAGTTCCCTTACAGGGACATTCCCCTGTGGATCTTGCAAGTTCTGTGGATTTATAGACAAGACCAAAAGCTTTGCCAACAGCACATCAGACAAGACCTATTTTATTAGGTCATTTTTCAACTGCAAGTCAGTTGGTGTTATTTATCTGATGACATGTGTTTGCGGCATCAAATATGTTGGCAAAACTATTAGGGAATTTAGACGGCATATAGGGGAGCACGTTATGGACATTACGAACTTGAAAGACACCCCTATTGCATGTCATGTGTCTGACTGTCATAGGGGCAGTGTTATCTGTTAAGTTTCAGGCGATTGATTCTGTGAAAATGTCATCAAGGGGCGGTGATTGTGACCGCATCCTCCTGCAGAAAGAGGCGCAATTGATTTTTTCCTTAAACACCATCGAACCATCTGGCCTCAATAATGCCATTTCTTTTGTGCCATTCATATGAACATGCCTTTGGCCTCAAATACGCCTATTGTATTTATGATTATCAAGTGTTATCATCCTCTGACACTCATTGGCTCCTTATAGTGATGTCTTGTCTCTGCGGTGTGTCAACACTCGTTCTCTTTTTCTTCTCCTTTTGCTTTATCACATTCCACTTATAATAGTTTAGGTATTGATACTCCGATGGCATGTTCATACAGAGCCTCTGTGAAGTCCCCCTTTTTGACTGCGGCCTTCTGGCCGGATTGGCTGTCACCCGGGGGGGCGTCGGGGTTTCGCCCTTTTAATGTTGGCGCTTTGCGAGCCGCTTCGCTGCCATTACATCGCCGATTTGTTGCACACCAGCACGCTGCCCCTCAATCTAGAGGTGGATGGCTAAGACAGGGTTGTAAACCAAACGGCTATATATTGGCAAACAGTGGGTCATTCATCTATGAGTCTGATAATAATTACCTTAAAGTAATAATGAGACGTTCTTCAGGTGACACACTCCGCCGCATGTTGTTGTCCTTGAAAGTCAAGACAGGCCGCAACTCCCCCAACAGCCAATCAAATGTAGCCACCGACATGTGGCAATAATTAAAGAACTTAACAGGGTGCGCACGGAGATCATAATAACAAAGTAACAAATTGCCCTTTGCTGGCCCGCTGTGAAATGATAATATGCACCCACATCCACTTCCTCCGCGGTTCCCCCTCTAACATTTCTGGCTGCTCTCCAAAACAACAGGAGACCAGCCAGTGCAAGAACACATGTTCAGTCGATGATAGGAGGAAAGTGGAAATCCTGCAAAGGGAAATCCAAAAACCCAACACACACACCAGCCAAACAATCCAATCTACAACAGAAATTGAGCTTTCCCATCAAAACAAATGCATGCTGGGGGTATTTCTGTGTTTGCAGTGACTAGCTGTCACGGCTGAGGATGGGGAAAACCCTCAGACGTGCGATGCCTGATGCTGGTAGTCACGATTCGGCCAGGAAGACAGAATTAGGTAGCAGGTCACCTCCTAAAGCTTCCCTAATCTGACCCTAACTCCTAGCGACATGAGCCGACCTTGAAGGTAGGAGGACTCATGCTCCGGAACCTTGAAGTCCCTACTAGCCCTCAGGGTTGAAATCAACTAGGAGCAGGGTAAGACGACCTGTTCCTCCTAGGCACAGAGGAACAGGAGTCTCACAGGCCAGGCTACAATAAAGGGAAACCAATACAACTTATGGCAATGGCAGGTACGTGGAAACTAAAACCTCACCTACCTGCCACAGACACACAGCCTGGAACCCATGTACAAGTGCTGTTGTCCACAATAACAGAAAGGAAACAGCACACACCACACTGGAAACCAGGAAACCATAAGGTTGCAATAAAAAAGCAACCACATACACATCTACATAACATCAGACAAGGTATTATTTATGACCAGAAGGGTGGCCCCCACTGGCAGTTGGTATTAGAGACCAGGAGGGCGTCTCCAGCTTACTACAAGGCTGGAGTACCCCCCAGACATCAGGTCTCAACTGAGGCTTTAAAGCCCATGTAGCCACACCCACACTCAGACACACCCAGTGCACACACACTAGGAAGGAATTAACCCTTCTCACACCAGGGAAGGGAAGACAACCACTTAAAGGGGAAAGTGCACAGAAAACATGTAACAGCCCGTGCACACCGATAAAAGGCACACCTATAAAGAGAGGTTGCCAGGTGCAACCGCATGCACATAGCAGCAAGCAGCCTAGCACCAACTCAGGCTGCAATACTGCAACATACAAAATAACATGTTGCCAGCGGCAACCACAAGTGATGCAACATACTAGCGGCCCTCACCTGTGGTTGAACAACGAAACCAAACCGCCGGCAACAGCATGCGGTTCAGGAGTCACAACCATGACCATGGTCGTGACACTAGGTGACTCCAGAGGGTGGTTCAGTTTTCTATCATGCGCATGAAAAACACATCAAAACGCATTGTACCTGCGTGGAAAAAACTGAAACACTGAACGCAATCGCAGACAAAACTGACTGAACTTGCTTGAGAAATGGTGCGAGTTTCCCTGAACGCACTCTAAACACATCCAGACCTAATCCGTCACGCTTGTGTGAAAGAGGCCTAACGGTTTTATTTTTCTGTCCTTATTAGGGCTTGTTTTTTGCGGGACAAGTTGTAATTTCTAATGACACCATTTACAGTTGCATACAATATAGTGGGAAGCGGGATTTTTTTTTTCCAAATGGGGTGGAATTATAAAAAAAACAACACAATTTCATCACAGTTTTATGGGTTTTTCTTTTACAGCATTTCCTTTTTTAATTATTTATTTTTTATTGTTTAGGTGATTTTAATTTTTATATTTTAAAAACCTTTTTTTTTATAGTTCCCCTAGGGAAATAAACACTCTTTAGATTGCTACTCTCATATAATCCAATACATTAGCATTGGAGCCTATGAGAATAACACTAATGGGGACATTTATGAAGCCCGGCGATTTAGACGTCGGTCTTTGTCCTCCTGCGCTGGCGGTAGGCAGACTTTACACTTGTCTAAATCTACACTAGCTCCCTTAGTCACCTTGCAGGCGAGCAATACGGATTAGGTCCGAATGCGTTCTGGATGCGTTCAGTTAAAAATATGAGATTTCACAAGCAAGTTCATTCATGCGTACAGTTACAGTTTACAAACATCTCTTGGCAACCATCCGTGAAAAATGCATCGTTTTTCACGCAGCCCTATTCACTGTTGCGTGAAAAACACAGAATATAGAACATGCTGTGATTTTCACGCAAAGCACAAGTGATGTGTGAAAAACAACGCTCATGTACACAGGCCCATTGAAATGAATGGGTCCGGATTCAGTGCGTGCATAATGCGTTCGCATTGCGCATTGCACCTGTGCAGAATACTCGCTCGTGTGAAATTAGTATTACACTCACTGGTAATCCGGTTTCCTGGAAGTCTCCATGACACCACATCCTGAGATTGACTCCCTCCTGATTGGACAGGAAAAACACAGAGAGGTTAAAACCCCCACCCCCTCCTCACATCACCAGTGTATTTTAACGAAGAACCCCAGGATGAAAGGATAATAGCTAATAGCAGAAAAAAGGGTGGGATGTATGTGGTGTCATGGAGACTTCCAGGAAACCGGATTACCGGTGAGTGTAATACTTATTTCCCCAGTCGTCTCCATGACACCACATCCTGAGATAATATCAAAGATACAATTAGGGGGGGACGACTGCCGACAGGACCTTACGTCCGAATCTTAGGTCATCATTAGCGGCTAAGTCTAGCCTGTAGTGCTTAGTGAAAGTATGAGCTCTTTTCCAGGTTGCTGCCCTGCAAATCTGTTGTAAGGAGGCTGAAGCTTTTTCCGCCCAGGAGGCGGCCATGCCTCTCGTAGAATGTGCCTTTAGTGAAGCAGGGACATCTTTTCCCTGAACTTTGTATGCTTCAGAGATGGCCATCTTAATCCATCTGGAGATGGAACTTTTCGCCGCTTTCCTCCCCTTGTTAGGACCTGAAAATTGGACAAACAGATTTTTGTCTATTCTCCAAGACTGGTAGCTTCCAGGTACTTTAAAGGGATTCTGTCACCTCCCCTAAGCCAAAAAACGATTTTAAAGCAGCCATGAAGCACAGCTTACCTGGATTAGGCTGTGCTCTTTGATCTTGAAATCCGTCCAGCAGTTACTGCAAAAAACGACTTTGATTGATATGTAAATGTGTCCTGAAGGTGCCCAGAGGGGCGTTTTTTTCTTCTTAGAGAGCCCAGTACCGCCCCTCTTTCAGTGCCCAGCCCGCCTTCCTTGTACTGTCTAACCGCCGCCTCCAGCCTGCCACAGCCTCTCCTCCCTCTCCTCCCCCTCTCTCACGCCGAACGAACTCTTGCACAGGCGCAGTACCCACTGAGGGCTGCGCCTGTGCGATCAGCAGGAGACTGAGGGCAGCAGCTTCATCTTCGTCACTGGGCATGCGCCGAGCCCAGTGACGTCCGATGCTCGCTCTTCCCTGCTGACTGAGGGAAGAGCGAGCATCGGACGCCACTGGGCTCGGCGCATGCCCAGTGACGAAGATGAAGCTGCTGCCCTCAGTCTCCTGCTGATCGCACAGGCGCAGCCCTCAGTGGGTACTGCGCCTGTGCGAGAGTTCGTTCGGCGTGAGGGAGGGGGAGGAGAGGGAGGAGAGGCTGTGGCAGGCTGGGGGCGGTTAGACAGTACAAGGAAGGCGGGCTGGGCACTGAAAGAGGGGCGGTACTGGGCTCTCTAAGAAGAAAAAAACGCCCCTCTGGGCACCTTCAGGACATCATTTACATATCAATCAAAGTCGTTTTTTGCAGTAACTACTGGACGGATTTCAAGATCAAAGAGCACAGCCTAATCCAGGTAAGCTGTGCTTCATGGCTGCTTTAAAATAGTTTTTTGGCTTAGGGGAGGTGACAGAATCCCTTTAAGACCGCTCTCCGGACATCTAATGTGTGGTAAGTGGTTTCCTGATCGTTTTTCAGATCGTCACAGAACGAAGGGAGAACAATGTCCTGAGACCTATGGAAGGTCGAGACTACCTTGGGGAGGAAAGTTGGATCTAATTTGAAAATTAATCTGTCCTCAAATATTGTAAGGAATGGTTCTTGGATGGACAAGGCCTGCAGCTCACAGACCCTTCTGGCTGAGGTTATTGCCACCAAAAAAATAGTTTTAACGGTAAGCCATCTGATGTGAATAGAGTCCAGAGGTTCAAATGGATTGGAGGTTAGACCCCCTAGTACCGTATTAAGGTTCCATGGTGGCACCATGTTTTTAATCGTAGGTCTGATCCTATCTGCTGCCTTAAGGAATCTGGATATCCAGGGATGTTCCGTTAGCTTGGTATTATACAGTGCCCCTAAGGCCGATACCTGGACCCTAAGGGTATTGGGGGATAGACCTAAGTCTAGCCCTTCTTGAAGAAAATCCAGGATTAGTGAGATGTTGGCTCTGAACTGGTTGAAGGAGGTTCCAGACCAATCAGCGAATTTCTTCCATATTTTTTGGTACTTGTCGTTGGTACTCTGCTTCCTGCTAAGGAGTAAGGTGTTCACTACTTTTTTTGATAAACCAAAGTTTAATAAGTTGGATTCTTCAGAATCCAGGCTGTTAACTTTAGTATTTTCAGGTCTGGGTGAGTGATGGGCCCCTGACTTAGAAGGTCCGGCCTCCGAGGTAGAAGGAGAGGAGCTTCCACGCTGAGGGCTTTCAAGAGGGAGAACCAACTTCTCTTGGGCCAGAAGGGGGTTATCAAGATTAGTGTACAATTCTCTTTTAGGAACTTCTGTAACACTTTGGGGATAAGCGGAAATGGGGGGAATGCATAGACTAGGTTTGTTGTCCAACTCTGGTTGAAGGCGTCTACTGCCCGAGGATGATCCCTGGGGTTGAGGGAGAAGAACTGGTTTAGCTGATGATTTCTCCTGGATGCAAACAGGTCTATCGTCGGCCTGCCCCATTTCTTTGTGATTAAGTGGAAGGCTTCTGGGGCTAACATCCATTCCCCAGGGTCTAGTCTGTGCCGGCTTAGGTAATCGGCCTGAATGTTTAATACTCCCTTCAGATGAACCGCTGAAAGAGATTGAATGTTGCCTTCTGCCCAGGAAAAGATTTTGTTTGCCAGGTTCTGTAACAGGTGATGCCTTGTGCCTCCCTGGTGTTGGATGAAGGCCACGGCTGTAGCGTGTAGTCCTTCTGCCAGCTGACTCGTGTGTTTCAGTGCTTCCCACACTGCCCTCAGCTCCTTGAAATTTGAGGATTGCTGACTTACGTAACTCCCCCATGTTCCCTGGTAGGAGTTCCCCTGGACGACCGCTCCCCAACCGTGGAGACTGGCATCTGTTGTGATGACTAGAGGGAGATCTTGTGCCCAGAAAATCCAGTTTTCTAGGTTGGATTTGCTGAGCCACCAAGTTAGCGATTTTTTGGTCTCTGCATCTAAGAATATTTTCCTCTCTAGGGTTAATTGCGATCTGTTCCATTTGTCTAAGATGAACTTCTGGAGTAGTCTTAGATGGAACTGTGCCCAGGCTACTGCTGGAATGCAAGCAGACAGACTCCCTAACACCTTCATGGCCTGTCTTATCGAACAGAATTTCTCCTTCTTGAACTTCCTCAAAGCTGTCTGAAGCTTTACTATCTTTTGAGGTGGCAGAAAGGATCTTTGGGAGACTGTATCTAAGGTTATGCCCAGAAAACCCTTCCGTTTGGATGGGATTAAATCCGATTTTTCCCAATTAATGAGCCAATTAATTTCCCAATTAATGAGCCAACCTAGGTTTTGTAGATGATCCAGGACTTTTCTCTCAAGGTTGTCAAGGCTTCCGCCATTATTTTGGTGAAAACCCTTGGGGCAGAAGAGATCCCGAAGGGGAGACACCTGAACTGGAAATGCTGAATGTTTCCCTCCAATTTTATAGCGAACCTTAGAAATTCCCTTGACGACCTGTGAATTGGAACATGATAATAGGCGTCGCTTAAATCTATTGTGGCCATCACTGCATCCTTCTTTAAGAGCTTCACTGCTGACTTCAAGGTCTCCATTTAGAATTTTTGATATCTTACATATTTGTTTAGATGTTTCAGATTTATAATTACCCTGGATTTCCCGTTTGGCTTCTTTATAATGAAGAGGCGGGAATAGAATCCCAGCCCTGTCTGATTTTTTGGAACGGGCTCTATGGCGTCCAAGGTTAATAGGTTTTTATGTCGTTTTTTAAGGTCACAGTTTGAGATGGGGGAAGGGTAGTGATCACGTATTTCTGTGGAGGGGAAGAGAGAAGATCTATCAGATAACCCTCCTGTATAATACTTAAGATCCACCGGCTGTTTGTTACGTGCTCCCAAGATCTTAGAAAGGAGCTGAGTCTTCCCCCCACAGGTATAGCGTCATTGTTTGCTGTTGGATGAGGAGGCCTCCGCCCGATTTGGGTTGAAGAGGAAACTTCTCCCCCTGCCTCCCTTCGCATAGCTCCACCTCCCAGTCTTCCCTTTATCTTTTTTATTTTCGGGCTGAAAAAATCGGTCACGAAAGGGCTGCCTTTTTTGTTTATATCTTTCCTCTGGAAAACCCCTTTTTTTATTTGTTGCGTTGTCTAGGATTTTGTCCAAATCTTCTCCGAAAACGTACTGACCGTGGAAGGGGAGTGCGATTAATTTATTTTTAGATGTGATATCTCCTGACCACGCTTTAAGCCATAATGCCCTTCTCGCTGTATTTGAGAGAACAGCTGTACGGGCAGATAGTTTTACTGATTCGGCTGCTGCGTCTGCTAGGAAGGAGGTTGCCATCTTTAATAGAGGCAAGCTCTCTAGAATTTGATCCCGTGGTGTCTTATTGACCAGATGTATCTCCAGCTGGTCTAGCCAGAGGTTCAGTGTTCTGGCCACACATGTAGAGGCGACGCCTGGTTTGAGAAGGGCCGCCGTAGTCTCCCAGGTCTTTCGCAAGAGACTCTCCACTTTCCTGTCTAGAGGATCTTTCAACTGTGCTGAGTCCTAAAACGGCAGGGCCGTATGTTTTGCTACCTTGGCCACTGGCGCGTCTACTTTTGGAATAGTCTCCCAATCCGTACAGTCCTCTTGGCTAAAGGGGTAGCGCCTCTTAATTCCCCTTGGGATAAAGGATCCTTTATCCGGTTTTTCCCATTCTGACCGAATTAATTTTTGTACGTTATCAGGGACATGGTGGATAAACGCCTTCTTCCTTTCACCTAGACCCCCAAAAATTTATTGTTGGGTAGACTTAGGAGCTTTAGGCATCTCCATCTGAATGGTGGCCCTGATGGCCCTGATAAGTTCCTCAATATCTTCAGGATTGAACAGGAAGCGCTTATATTCGCCCTCTTCGTCTGAAGATCCTGGGTGCTTTTGCACAGATTCAGAGTCTGAGACCGCCAGCCCCTCAGAGTCGGAATCCAGGATAAGTGATTTAACACTACGGGAGTCCTGAGTGGGGGGAACTTTGGGGGGAGTAGGTTCTCTGGCAGTTAAGGCCAGCTGAACCTCTTCTTTTACCACTTTTCTAATGTCTTCAATTAAACTAGAAGACTCAGCCTTGATGACACTGGTAAATATTATTAATGGTAAATACTCAGATTGGGTCACTGTCACTAGTGGAGTACCTCAGGGGTCAGTATTGGGCCCTATTCTCTTCAATATATTTATTAATGATCTTGTAGAAGGCCTGCATAGTAAAATATCAATTTTCGCAGATGACACTAAACTGTGTAAAGTAATTAACACTGATGAGGACAGTATACTACTACAGAGGGATCTGGATAGATTGGAGGCTTGGGCAGATAAGTGGCAGATGAGGTTTAACACTGACAAATGTAAAGTTATGCACATGGGAAGGAATAATGCAAGTCACCCGTACTTATTAAATGGTAAAACACTCGGTAACACTGACATGGAAAAAGATCTAGGAATTTTAATAAACAGCAAACTAAGCTGCAAAAAACAGTGTCAGGCAGCTGCTGCCAAGGCCAATAAGATAATGGGTTGCATCAAAAGGGGCATAGATGTCCGTGATGAGAACATAGTCCTACCACTTTACAAATCATTAGTCAGACCACACATGGAGTACTGTGTACAGTTCTGGGCTCCAGTGAACAAAGCAGACATAGCAGAGCTGGAGAGGGTCCAGAGGAGGGCAACTAAAGTAATAACTGGAATGGGGCAACTACAGTACCCTGAAAGATTATCAAAATTAGGGTTATTCACTTTAGAAAAAAGACGACTGAGAGGAGATCTAATTAATATGTATAAATATATCAGGGGTCAGTACAGAAATCTATCCCATCATCCATTCATTCCCAGGACGGTGACTGTGACGAGGGGACATCCTCTGCGTCTGGAAGAAAGAAGGTTTGTACACAAACATAGAAAAGGATTCTTTACGGTAAGAGCAGTGAGACTATGGAACGCTCTGCCTGAGGAGGTGGTGATGGTGAGTACAATAAAGGAATTCAAGAGGGGCCTGGATGTACAGACGTGGACAAAATTGTTGGTACCCTTTGGTCAATGAAAGAAAAAGTCACAATGGTCACAGAAATAACTTTAATCTGACAAAAGTAATAATAAATTAAAATTCTATAAATGTTAACCAATGAAAGTCAGACATTGTTTTTCAACCATGCTTCAACAGAATTATGTAAAAAAATAAACTCATGAAACAGGCATGGACAAAAATGATGGTACCCCTAACTTAATATTTTGTTGCGCAACCTTTTGAGGCAATCACTGCAATCAAACGCTTCCTGTAACTGTCAATGAGACATCTGCACCTCTCAGCAGGTATTTTGGCCCACTCCTCATGAGCAAACTGCTCCAGTTGTGTCCGGTTTGAAGGGTGCCTTTTCCAGACTGCATGTTTCAGCTCCTTCCAAAGATGCTCAATAGGATTGAGGTCAGGGCTCATAGAAGGCCACTTTAGAATAGTCCAATTTTTTCCTCTTAGCCATTCTTGGGTGTTTTTAGCGGTGTGTTTTGGGTCATTGTCCTGTTGCAAGACCCATGACCTGCGACTGAGACCAAGCTTTCTGACACTGGCTAGTACATTTCTCTCTAGAATTCCTTGATAGTCTTGAGATTTCATTGTACCCTGCACAGATTCAAGACACCCTGTGCCAGACGCAGCAAAGCAGCCCCAGAACATAACAGAGCCTCCTCCATGTTTCACAGTAGGGACAGTGTTCTTTTCTTGATATGCTTCATTTTTTCGTCTGTGAACATACAGCTGATGTGCCTTGGCAAAAACTTCGATTTTTGTCTCATCTGTCCACAGGACATTCTCCCAGAAGCTTTGTGGCTTGTCAACATGTAGTTTGGCATATTCCAGTCTTGCTTTTTTATGATTCGTTTTCAACAATGGTGTCCTCCTTGGTCGTCTCCCATGTAGTCCACTTTGGCTCAAACAACGACGGATGGTGCGATCTGACACTGATGTTCCTTGAGCATGAAGTTCACCTTGAATCTCTTTAGAAGTCTTTCTAGGCTCTTTTGTTACCATTCGGATTATCCGTCTCTTAGATTTGTCATCAATTTTCCTCCTGCGGCCACGTCCAGGGAGGTTGGCTACAGTCCCATGGATCTTAAACTTATGAATAATATGTGCAACTGTACTCACAGGAACATCTAGTTGCTTGGAGATGGTCTTATAGCCTTTACCTTTAACATGCTTGTCTATAATTTTCTTTCTGATCTCTTGAGACAGCTCTTTCCTTTGCTTCCTCTGGTCCATGTTGAGTGTGGTACACACCATATCACCAAACAACACAGTGATTACCTGGAGCCATATATATAGGCCCAATGGCTGATTACAAGGTTGTAGACACCTGTGATGCTAATTAGTGGACACACCTTGAATTAACATGTCCCTTTGGTCACATTATGTTCTGTGTTTTCTAGGGGTACCATCATTTTTGTCCATGCCTGTTTCATGAGTTTATTTTTTTACATAATTCTGTTGAAGCATGGTTGAAAAACAATGTCTGACTTTCATTGGTTAACATTTATAGAATTTTAATTTATTATTACTTTTGTCAGATTAAAGTTATTTCTGTGACCATTGTGACTTTTTCTTTCATTGACCAAAGGGTACCAACAATTTTGTCCACGTCTGTATTTCTGGAGCGTAATAATATTACAGGCTATAGCTACTAGAGAGGGGTCGTTGATCCAGGGATTTATTCTGATTGCCTGATTGGAGTTGGGAAGGAATTTTTATTCCCCTAAAGTGAGGAAAATTGGCTTCTACCTCACAGGTTTTTTTTGCCTTCCTCTGGATCAACTTGCAGGATGACAGGCTGAACTGGATGGACAAATGTCTTTTTTCGGCCTTATGTACTATGTTACTATGTTACTATGTTACACAGGGCTTTGGATCCTGTGTTAGATAATCTTTTGCAGCAAATACCACATTTTCTGTTTTTTTTGGCTGCAGAAGTCGAATCCTTTTCTCCCTGAAATAGTAAGGGAGGAAAGGATGAGCAGACTGAACCTACCATACCAAGCATGTGCCTGAGAACAGGTTACTCACTGTCCCAGGATTTGATGCAGGCTCGGTTCCAGAGCTCGGCGTGAGGGGGGTGCTCATCCTGACTCCCGACTGCTCCAGAGATGCTCCAAGTATGAGAGCCACGCTATGCAGGGCGCCATTACACAGGTCCTGTGCATTTTTATAGCGTCCTCCTTGCTTCAGGACCTGTGGCGCATGTGGATGACGTCAGCACGCTTAGCTCCGCCCCTAGCGTCTGACGTCATTGCCTGCCGGCCGGAAGGGACACATCTCAGTGCCGATCCGCCGTGTTCCTCCTTCCCTCTGCATCAAGCCCTCTGGGACCGCCGCAGAGGAAATCTTCGCAGGGGCACTACGTATGCGCCCGAGCCCAGGCCTAACCGAACAGAGGAGGGAGAGCTGCACTGCAGATCCGACCTCGGCCTGCAGATGAAAAATAACTCCAGGTGAGCTTCCAACTAGCTCCGTGCACCTCTCCTGCTTCCTATCCTGATGGGACAGGAAAAACACTGGTGATGTGAGGAGGGGGTGGGGGTTTTAACCTCTCTGTGTTTTTCCTGTCCAATCAGAAGGGAGTCAATCTCAGGATGTGGTGTCATGGAGACGACTGGGGAAAGGAGCCTTACTGGCGTAGTTGTAGACCATTTTCTATGCCTAAAACAAGCGTAGAAAATGATAAATGAGATTGGCCTTTCGTCCCAGTCTTTTCCCCGTCCGCGTCAAGTCCCCTATTTTAGACTTGGTGTGAGTGGCGGAAAAGGTTGCAGTTTGGGGAACAAATCGCCTTTGAGGCACAATCTGTGACAGATATATGCCAAAAACTAATGTATATCTGTTTATAAATGACCCCCTAAGTTCCTATGGAGCTTTACCACAGGCTGTCCATAGGAACTAATGTGTGGCAGCTGCCGCACGCTCCCGGTTTTAATCTTCCTAGATGCCGTAGTCACAGTTGACCACAACATTTGAAGGGTTAAAAGTCCACAATCGACGTTACCACCAGTTGCGGATATTAGCTCCTGGTGAATGCTGGTTTAAACAGCAGGCACTCGGCAGCTACGGCAGCGGCTGTACGTGCGAGCATATTTAAAGTCCTGACCGCCTTATGTATATACCGTATATATCAGAACCAGTTAACAATACATAGTCTAGCATAAAACAAAAGTTTTCTTATCACCAAAATATCCTTATATTTTTTTCATTTCTGCGTGTACAAACCCTAGAATACAAATTTCCAAATTAATCTTAAACTTAATACCGAAAATCTGGCTATATGATCCACCACCAGTACCCAAATCCTGCTTCTGAAGACCAAAACAGATGAATACCATCAGCCTGCTCAGCCCCGCATCTAGGGCAATACAAATCTCTTCCAGGATAGAATTTAGCAAGCTTGTCGGGGGAATAGTATAGAAGGTGTATGATAAATAATTGTGATATCCTCAAAGTAGAGTTTAGTGATATGGACCATGCATTTTGAAAGATCGGATCCCATTGATTCTGCATAGATGAATCTACATACAGATTCCAAAGTCTGTGAGCCAATAGTGGAGTTTTCTCTAGTTTCTTATTAAGTAAAAGTTTATTAGAAATATTCTCTTTATTAGTTAAAGATTTCAGAACCACATCAAAGGGTCCAGGTAGTACAAAGTCCTTAAATCTTCCATAATATTTCACTTAATTTCTTCAAATGTTTTCATAGATAGAGTATATATTTATATATATATGGGTTTTTATTAACAGTAGGGCTTTCCCCCCCCCCCCTTTTTTGCTTCTC
This sequence comes from Bufo gargarizans, assembly GCF_014858855.1. Taxonomy (NCBI): domain Eukaryota; kingdom Metazoa; phylum Chordata; class Amphibia; order Anura; family Bufonidae; genus Bufo; species Bufo gargarizans. The sequence goes on along the minus strand of NC_058081.1, from coordinate 249,802,000 downwards.
GTATTACTCCCTTTTTGTGTTGCTTGGAAGGTTTGGAAAGCTGTGAAAAATGGAATTAAAAAATGATTGATAAAGCAGCCACTGAAAATATATCGATTGGACCCTTTTAAAAGGATAAGTTGACCAGATGGCTATTTGTTTGACTGTCATCACTCTCGATCCAGTTAAATTTGCTAAAACATAGAAAGGACCATTGTGGTGACACATGACAGTCTGACAATGTTATGGACCGTGGGTGATTTCACATTTTATCTATGTAAGTACTATAAACATATCATTAATGTAAACTGAGACTTTGTAGAGAGATTGCTATCTAAAAATGTAATATGTTAAAACCTTTCATTTAGCTATACAGCTGCCTATGCTATATGAGTATTTTTGGCAAGAAAAGGCTTACAATGTGAAAGAATGTAATTATACGTTGATCTCATTCATTGCCTCCCAGCCTGTGCTTAGCTGCTACTGAAACAGGGCATTTCCTTTTAGGTAACCTGTGTATTCGACTTACATACTATGTTGAACTTTAATAGCACGTCTACATAAATCAGGTGCAATAATTACCTATAAAGTACTCTTATTTATATCAGATAAAATCATCACAGAGCACGAAAAACGCTGCTTGCTTCCAAGAAAGCAAAGTGTTGCCAAAATGATCCTCTTCTATTAATGAAGAGCTGATGAGTCACGACTGCAATTCAACCACCTACCTCTAATTTCTGCTATAAATACATCACATAATGACTGGGTCTTTAAAACAGGGCACAGATTGTAAAAGTTCTATTTCAGGCACAAAAGCTCGGAATAGCTGAGATTTTAATGCCATTGATAATATGCATGCTTATTTATCCGACTATTGTGCTATGGCAAATTGTACCCGTAATTAAATCTGGAAACCTGAAGCCAGAAAAAAATTACCTAGCCGGCGGATAGCTTGGAATGCGTTCTATTTAGCATGCAAAACAGTCTTTTTTGATCCGTCACATATTACAGCTGAGTGATAACATTATTCATTTCCTGTGACATTTCAATGTATCTTCCAGGGATTAAAATAGTTGCTCATTTGATCTGTTGAGCCAAATGCGCAAACATTTGGATTAAATGTACTGTGATTTAGGCAGAGTAATATGTTTGTTTGTTAAAGCAAGACATTTCTATTGTATTTTTTGAATCATTTTTAGCTGAAAGTTTAAATTCATAGCAACAAACCTACTTCCAGTTCCAACATACCTTTGTGTCCCCTTCACCAGGGGCAGACTGGGAACTTAAAGTGGCCCTGAAAAAAATATTAAAAGTGTCCCCATTTTGTAGTCAGGTCTAAATTGATGTAAGGCAGAGCCAACACATGTAGGTAGGGCCAGAAATACCATATTGCAGCACATTAAACCATTCCAACAGAGCCAACAACCACAGTCCATCACAATACTACCCCAGGAGCACAAAATACATGCCCAAAAACTTCCACTGGCCGGCCGTGAGGAGGGCTCAGGCGGCCCCCTGGGCATCAGCCCACCGGCAAATTTCCCTGTAAGGACTATGGCCAATCCGCCCCTGCCCTTCACAGTCTCTTCATTGCTGAGAAAAAAGTTCTATTCTGTGTGCATCTTAAAGGGCTTCTGTCACCCCACTAAACTTTTTTTTTGTGTACTTATGATCCCTATACTGCGATATATGCATACATAATGTGATTAATCATTTTGGTTCAGTAGATTTTGCTAAAAACTGACTTTTATAATATGTAAATTACCTGTCTACCAGCAAGTAGGGCGGCTACTTGCTGGTAGCAGCCGCATCCTCCTATCATAATGACGCCCCCTCTGCATGTTGATTGACAGGGCCAGGGAACGGGATCGTTTTCTGCTGGCCCTGTTTGCATTCGAAATCTCGCGCCGGCGCCGTACCTGTCTTCAATCGGCGCAGGCGCACTGAGAGGCGGACGCTCGCTCGGCCGCTCCATCCTCAACGCCCCGTTCCCTGGCCCTGTCAATCAACATGCGGAGGGGGCGTCATTATGATAGGAGGATGTGGCCTACTTGCTGGTAGACAGGTAATTTACATATTATAAAAGTCAGTTTTTAGCTAAATCTACTGAACCAAAATGATTAATCACATTATGTATGGATAAATCGCAGTATAGGGATTATAAGTACACACACAAAAAAAATAAAAATAATGTTTAGTGGGGTGACAGAAGCCCTTTAAATGGCAAATTCCCTGAGTGTGGTCCTAATCACAGAAAGTTCTCCAGGTCTCACTTGGTTGATTGACATTGCCAGCCTCATTTGATATTACTTCCTTTGTGAATCCTGCACATGTGGCATTCATTCCTTGCCCTTCACATGTGTTGTAGACTCCCTAGTGTGGACAAAGGATTTGCACTCTCTTCCAGATGTAGTAATGACAGCTGATGTGCATGTGCAGTATGCCTGTGAGGCCTTTTTCCACAGCAGAGAGCAAATCAATGTGTGAACAAGTTTCTAAGTGCCCTACCATGCATTGGGAGTAGTTTGATGGCTTCAGTATAAAAAACCAAATCGTAGACAATGGCTTGCATTTACTAATATTGTCTAAAATTAAGACTATGTAAACTTAGTCTTAAACTGCACCACATTTATCACAGTGGCTGATGCTGGGTGATAAATCTGGAGTGATGATAGACCGTCTAGTCTAAGTTTACCCTTCCCTATTTGTTTACTCCAAAAGCGAGCCACCCTTTCTAGCAAAGACACACCTCTTTTTTGTTAAGACATGAGCCCTTGTCAGATGAGTCACAAAAAGTGTCTAAAACACTAAATGTGTTTTGATTAGTAAATCCCCCCCGCAGTGAGTTAGTTATACTAATCAGTTGTATGATGTGCATCCAGTTAACAGCCATTTTGAATTCCAGTAAAGCACTCATCCTCTTTACTTCCCTAGGAATTTGTGAAATCATTAAAATACAAGTCTCTTTAACTCATTGACTCTTTTCTTTCTGTTCGTTTCTTCAATTTAACATCACTACCAACAAAGAAGAATTGTTCAATATTTTATCACTTTTCATGGTCCATGATGCCATAACACAAAGCTACATTTCCTAGGAATAAAAGTTAGATTTCCTGGAAAAGCAACATATAACCAACATTAACGTTTATGCAGCATCTAGTCTAATAATATTGAGCTGCCATGCAGGAAATTAGCAATTTCTTTAAATAGATTTGCTAATTTTGTTTTACTGGTGATCAACAATATAAACCTACTGAAAGATTGCCTGTAGAGTTCCTGTCAGCAGGCTACAAACTACTGACGTTTACAGCTGCCTGTAGTGGGCAAATGACATTCAGACTACAGGCAGTAATCTTCAATATCCAACCTGCTGTTAGAAGACACAGACTGAGCACAGTGAATATGTAGCTGCATAGATTAAAGGGCTTTATAAGAGCTTAATACCCTTAGCCTCTGTGCTCAAAGATGTCTTTTACTTGAAGGGTGACACAACTTTTTATAGGGATGTGTCATCAGAAAATCACTTATTGCATAAAAGGGTTGACCCACGAAAAATAGTCTGATTCTTCTAGCCTTGTTAGAAAGAGATTGTAATGTACTATATGATGTCTGATTTTCATTTTTTACATTAGTCATGGGATAACTCCTTTAAATTAAGTTTTTGTGCGTAACATATTTTTTAAATGTATTTTTTATTTGTGTTTTTCCTAATTTCCAATGTCGAGTCACATTATTATGACCAGTTTCTACTTTCAGTGTCGGCAGCGTGTAGCTCATGAAGTAAGTTACGTGTTGTAAGCTGGCTTGGTGGGTATATAGGGTGTGAGATAGGCTGTCGGTAGGCACACGTATACTTCAGTACTGTCATGGGTAAAAGGGGTGATTTATCAAAGTTCCAAAAAGGGGTGATTATTGGCTTTCGGGCCAAGGGTGGCAGTATTTCTGAAACTGCACAGTTTGTAACAGTTCACATGCTTCTGTGATGAAAGTTGATTGTGAGTGAACAAATGGCGCCATTGTGAATAAGCATCACATGTCATTGATGTGAGGGGTGAACATTGGTTATGAGGGTGCACAAGGGGTGGACCAAAACTCTACAGAGGAGCAGCTCAAAATGAACCCGGAGAATGCCAGACATGTCTAAAACAGACAAATGGTCACTTCTAAGAAAGTTGCATGGGCAGAATTCACTTTTTACACTATTAGGATTGGACCTTCCCTGTTTGGCAAAGGTTTGCTTTATCCGATGTGTCACATTTTCTGCTTCATTCAACAAATGGATTTTGAAACATCAGAAAAGAAACATCCTGCAAACACGGCTGGAAGAACTCAAACTGGTGGTGGCAGCGTTATGGTCTAGGCAATGTTTTCGTGGCATTCTCTGGACCCACTATTCCATGTGGAAGGCACTCTTAGCTGATTTGGGTATGAATCTATCCTTGCAGATCACATACATCCATACACACTGATTGTCTTCCCTGGGGCAGATAGGATCTTCCAGCAAGACCATGTGACATGTCACATGGCTAGAAATGACTTCCAAGTATTACCCTGCCCCCTAATTCCCAAGACCTGAACCGAATTGAGCATCTGTGGGACCACCTTGATCCTCATGTTTTCGCTATGGATCCTCCTCCACACACCCTCCAGCAGCTGTGGAATGCACCTTCACTCCACATACCGGTGACAACCTACTAGGACCTTATTGAGTCACAAGTCACACCCAGCCTGTCTAGCTGTTGTCCGTGCTGTTACTCTGAATATTAGCTGGTGGTGACAATAATGTGACTAGACTGTGTATAACTCTACTCTAGTTCAGAGCTCTTCTTTGTGTAATATACCAGGTTGGGACACGTCTACTGCATGTAACAACCTTTCAGTGGAGTGCCATTAAAGAGACCAAAGCCAGACACCTGTGAAAAATGATATCTGGCGTATTGATTTTTTTTGTCAATGTCAGGTAAAGTCATTTGGTAACACTTCCAAATGACACAGATCAAGGGCAAGGGACATCTGAAATTTCATATTTCCAACTTTATTTCTATAATATTGCCTAAGGCCTTCTGCACACGGCCATATCCATTTTGGGGTCCGCAAATCACAGATCCACAAAATATTGTGCATCCCATACTTTTTACAGGCCCCATTGTAGAAATGCCTATTCTTGTACACAAAATGGACAACAATAGGACATGTCCTATAATTTGCTGCATAGCCGCATGGATGCGGACAGCACATGGTTGTCTGGATTTTTTTGCAGCTGCATTGAAATGAATGGATTCGATCTGCAGAGTTTTGTTTCTAATTCAGTGGCATTTATTTATCAAGCTACTATGCCAGAAAACTGGCGCAAAAAAAGTCATAAACCACAAACTTTTTATACGCCATTTGTGCAAAAGTTTCTGTATGAATGGTATTTTTACACTGCCGTCATCACTTTCCAAAAAGAAGGGGTGACCTGGGCATGGTATGGGTGGGACCATCAGCCCTGGCATATATATATATATATATATATATCATCATTGCACCAGTTTTCTTACGTAAATTCTGACTGAAATCTACGCCAGCTACAAGATAATATACATTTCATTCTAGGTCCATGGATTGCTGGAGGATGTACTTAATTTACGATGATTGGTAAGCTAAGAGCATTCTCTGGCAGTGCAGGGGAAATCAAGGCTGGCGTAGAAAACCCAGATCTTGATAAATGACCCCCATTTATTGTTAGAAGGTGTTTCAAGAGGGAAGTAACTATAGTATTTTTTTAACATGAGCATTACAGTAAACATTTGTATTCCTGGATCTGATGGCATATGTTAATTGAGGCATATGGGAAATGTTTTAAATATCTAACAGGTTCAGTAACTAATACAGAGTGCTAAATAAAAGAGAATAATATTTGTTTCATTGGCCCCTTAGGATTTCACTCTGGGGTATGTTTGTTAATGTGCGATTTGGCTTGGAATTTTACAAATATCCAGCTGATAAATTAAATATATACAAGTAGCTGAGTTCCTAAATCAACTGTATTGCTTTGTTATAATGAGCAGCAATTTTAGATCTAAGAAATCATTTCTCAGACTGTGATATGGTTGCAAAACGTCAAATCTGTCTCCTTATGGGGGCTCCAAGTCAATCATTTAACACTCAGCAAGTTCCATCTGAAAACATAATACAATCTTTGGCTTTTAGCAATTAGCATTTGAAGTTGTGAATATGCATGTTCTTAGTACTTTAGTCTGAATTTCAATGAACTCCCATGGAGATTAGCTGGGGAAGGTTGAGTGAAGACTTAAGGGCTGTTCACATCTAATTTTTGCTGTACGTACTATATGTTTAGGCATATAGTAAAAATATAAACACAAACATATGCAATTTTGTGGTTATCTATAGTTTTAATATATATGTTTGATGGCTGAGCATATGTTTCATTACGTTTGTGTTTGTTTTTTAACAAAAAATAAAGATTTGAAGGCATTATCTGAAAAAACCTAGATACATTTAACGGATGGAAACATATTGTCTTATGTTTACATCTGTCTCCCATTCACTGCAGAGTCTGCTGAGTTTTGGGGTGCCAGTTAATTGAAAATGAAAGGGGTTGCCCAAGTTATTTTTATTGATTACCTATCCTCAGTATAGATCAGAAGAGATGGCCTTGCAGTTCGCCCAGCGGTAGTTTTGCAGCAAAGTTTGCGTGTCCGCGATTTGACGAAACATGCGAACATATGGCGTTGTCCGCCGGCACCATATTCTTTTGCATTGCGCCGAACTTTGACCCATGACACATCCATCAGGTGGGACAGGACAGCCAATTGAGACGTTTCAGCACATGGACACACCCCCACCCTATAACAGAACCCGAGCTGGCAGCCATTTTACATTCTGTGTTTTGCTAGCTAGCTAATAGGGCCACAAAAGTCCTTTTAAGGACTGGTATAGTGATATACTGAGGGGTGTGATATACTTATAATATACTTTCTAACATGGAAAGTATATTATAGTGCATTTGTATTGTGCAGCAGTTGTGTGCGGTTCTGCTGCGATACCGCAGCTATAAAGAGGGACAAGCGCTATTGGAACAACTATTTTCAACAGCTGTGATATACCTGTTGTCCCCAAAAGGGGTTCGATATACCTGCTTCCACAAACTACTGATTAAGGGGTTTGATATACCTGTTTCCACCAAATATTGAGTGAGGCCGGCTATATAGCTCCTTCCACAAAATACTGATTAAGGGGTTTAACAACCTGCTTCCACCAAATATTGATTGAGGCAGACGATATACCTGCTTCCACAAAATACTGATTAGGGGTTTGATATACCTGCTTCCACAAAATACTGATTGAGGGCTGCGATAGACCTACTTCCACAAAATACTGATTAAGGGGTCTGATATACCTGTTTCCACCAACTATTGAATGAGGCCTGCAATATACCTGCTTCCACAAAATACTGATTAAGGGGTTTGAAATACCTGCTTCCACAAAATACTGATTGAGGGCTGCGATATACCTGCTTCCACAAAATACTAATTAAGAGGTTCGATATACCTGTTTCCACCAAATATTGATATACCTGCTTCCACAAAATATTGATTAAGGGGTTCTATATACCTGCTTACACAAAATACTGATTGAGGGCTGCGATATACCTACTTCCATAAAATACTGATTAAGGGGTCTGATATACCTGTTTGCACCAAATATTGAATGAGGCCTGCAATATACCTGCTTCCACAAAATACTGATTAAGGGGTTTGATATACCTGCTTCCACAAAATACTGATTGAGGGCTGCGATATACAAACCGGATTCCAAAAAAGTTGGGACACTAAACAAATTGTGAATAAAAACTGAATGCAATGATGTGGAGATGGCAAATGTCAATATTTTATTTGTAATAGAACGTAGATGACAAATCAAACGTTTAATCCGAGTAAATGTATCATTTTAAAGGAAAAATACGTTGATTCAAATTTTCACGGTGTCAACAAATCCCCAAAAAGTTGGGACAAGTAGCAATAAGAGGCTGGAAAAAGTAAATTTGAGCATAACGAAGAGCTGGAAGACCAATTGACACTAATTAGGTCAATTGGCAACATGATTGGGTATAAAAAGAGCTTCTCAGAGTGGCAGTGTCTCTCAGAAGCCAAGATGGGTAGAGGATCACCAATTCCCACAATGTTGCGCAGAAAGATAGTGGAGCAATATCAGAAAGATGTTACCCAGCGAAAAATTGCAAAGACTTTGCATCTATCATCATCAACTGTGCATAACATCATCCGAAGATTCAGAGAACCTGGAACAATCTCTGTGCGTAAGGGTCAAGGCCGTAAAACCATACTGGATGCCCGTGATCTCCGGGCCCTTAAACGACACTGCACCACAAACAGGAATGCTACTGTAAAGGAAATCACTGAATGGGCTCAGGAATACTTCCAGAAACCATTGTCAGTGAACACAATCCACCGTGCCATCCGCCGTTGCCAGCTGAAACTCTACAGTGCAAAGAAGAAGCCATTTCTAAGCAAGATCCACAAGCTCAGGCATTTTCACTGGGCCAGGGATAATTTAAAATGGAGTGTTGCAAAATGGAAGACTGTTCTGTGGTCAGACGAGTCATGATTCAAAGTTCTTTCTGGAAATCTGGGACGCCATGTCATCCGGACCGAAGAGGACAAGGACAACCCAAGTTGTTATCAATGCTCAGTTCAGAAGCCTGCATCTCTGATGGTATGGGGTTGCATGAGTGCGTGTGGCATGGGCAGCTTGCATGTCTGGAAAGGCACCATCAATGCAGAAAAATATATTCAGGTTCTAGAACAACATATGCTCCCATCCAGACGTCATCTCTTTCAGGGAAGACCCTGCATTTTTCAACAAGATACTGCCAGACCACATTCTGCATCAATCACAACATCATGGCTGCGTAGGAGAAGGATCCGGGTACTAAAATGGCCAGTCTGCAGTCCAGATCTTTCACCTATAGAGAACATTTGGCGCATCATAAAGAGGAAGGTGCAACAAAGAAGGCCCAAGACGATAGATCAGTTAGAGGCCTGTATTAGACAAGAATGGGAGAGCATTCCTATTTTTAAACTTGAGAAACTGGTCTCCTCTGTCCCCAGACGTCTGTTGAGTGTTGTAAGAAGAAGGGGAGATGCCACACAGTGGTGAAAATGGCCTTGTCCCAACTTTTTGGGGATTTGTTGACACCGTGAAATTCTGATTCAACATATTTTTCCCTTAAAATGGTACATTTTCTCTGTTTAAACTTTTGTTCCGTGATTTATGTTCTATTCTGAATAAAATATTAGAAGTTGGCACCTCCACATCATTGCATTCAGTTTTTATTCACGATTTGTATAGTGTCCCAACTTTTTTGGAATCCGGTTTGTACCTGCTTCCACAAAATACTAATTAAGAGGTTCGATATACCTGTTTTCACCAAATATTGCTATACCTGCTTCCACAAAATATTGATTAAGGTGTTCTATATACCTGTTTCCACAAAATACTGATTGAGGCCTGCGATATACCTGCTTCCACAAAATACTGTTTAAGGGGTTTTATATACCTGCTTCCACCCAATACTGATTGAGGGCTGCGATATACCTGATTCCACAAAATACTGGTTAAGGGGTTTGATATACCTGCTTCCACAAAATACTGATTGAGGCCTTCAATATACCTGCTTCCACAAAATACCAATTAAGGGGTTCGATATACCTCTTTCTACCAAATATTAATTGAGGCCTGCGATATACCTGCTTCCACAAAATACAGATTAATGGGTTTGCTATACCTGTTTCCACCAAATACTGATTGAGGGCTGCGATATACCTGATTCCACAAAATACTGATTAAGGGGTTTGATATACCTGCTTCCACAAAATACTGATTAAGGGGATTGATATACCTGCTTCCACAAAATATTGGTTGAGGCCTGCGATATACCTGATTCCACAAAATACTGATTAAGAGGTTTGATATACCTGCTTCCACAAAATATTGATTGAGGCCTGCAATATATCTGATTCCAGAAAATACTGATTAAGAGGTTTGATATACCTGCTTCCACCAAATACTAATTGAGGGCTGCAAGATACCTGATTCCACAAAATACTGATTGGGGCCTGCGATATACCTGCTTCCACAAAATACCAATTAGCAGGCTTCAAATACCTGTTTCCACCAAATATTGATTGAGGCCTGCGATATACCTGCTTCTACAAAATACTGATTTAAGGGGTTTGATATACCTACTTCCACAAAATACTGATTCAAGTCTGCGATATACCTGCTTCCACGAAATACTGATTAATGGGTTCGATATACCTGTTACTACTAAATATTGATTGAGGCCTGCAATATACCTGCTTCCACAAAATGCTGATTAATGGGATTGATATACCTGCTTCCATAAAATATTGATTGAGGCCTGCAATATACCTGCTTCCACAAAATACTGATTAATGGAATTGATATACCTGCTTCCACCAAATATTGATTGAGGCCTGCGATATACCTGCAACCACAAAATACTGATTAAGGGATTTGATATACCCGTTTTCACCAAATATTGAGCGTAAAAAGTTTATGACGTTGGATAACCCTCTTGCCCAACGGGTGTCCGCTGGCTTGTCGGAACTGCTAGCCCGCCAACTACTGCCATATAAACCGGTGGTCTCGGAGGTCTTTAGAAAATTTGTGGCCATTGGCACACAGCAATGGAAAGTCCTCAGAAGGAAATATTTCTCCCAGAAGGGCATACCAGAGCTATATGTTCAGCGGCAAGTAAATATATCTCTGGCGCAGTGTCGGTGCCAAGATACATCTGACCACAGACACATAGTCTAGCAAACATGGGCAGGGAAGGTACATAACTTTTACTGCCCACTGGGTGAACCTTCTGATGGCCGTCAAGCATGTAACCTGTGGCTCCCGTGTGGATTTAGTGTTACTGCCAAGGATTGCATGCAGGCCTGCCTCTTCCTCTCCTCCTTCTACTCCATCCTCCATCTCTTCCTCAGCTGACTCCTCCTTTTCCACTGCTACCTTCTTTTCCGCTGCACCCCGCAAGCTCCTCAGAACCTATTCGACGTCCCAGGTGAGAAGTTGCCATGCTGTGCTGTGGCTATTGTGCCTGGAAGCCAAGAGACATAACAGTCCTGCACTGCTTTCAGCTCTGCGGTTACAGGCCGATCAGGGGCTAAACACGCTAAATTTGACAGTTGGTAAGGTGGTGTGCGACAATGGTGCCAATCTGCTGAGCGCGCTGAAACAAGGCAAAATGACACACGTGCTGTGCATGGCACACGCCCTGAACTTAGTCGTGCAGTGATTCGTTGCCAAATACCCCAGGGTCAGGAAAGTCTCTGCCCATTTTCGATCTTACACGGCCATGGCTCGCCTTGCTGATGTTCGTTCAGTGGTGACTAGTGATGAGCGTCAGGGGCAATATTCAAATTCACGATATTTAGCGAATATTCGGTAGAATATTCCTCATATATTCTAGATGATTTTCTTGATTGCGAAATTGGCAATGCAGTATGCTTGTAATGCGCATGCTTGATACAGGCGTGGCCTAGCTTTGCTTGTCATACTGCCAGAAGTTCCCTGAGACTGGAAAAAATGGTTGGCAGCAACTTTCGCGAATGTGAGGAAGAACTCCTGATCAGGGCCGGTGCAAGGATTTTAGCCAACACAAGCAAATCTACATTTTGGTGCCCCACCCCCTCTAAGTTCACCTGGCCCTGGTCCCGTCTGCAGCAGCTGGCTTCTCCTCTGTGTGGTCCTGGTATCTTCTTTCTGCTTCAGACAATCGCTGGTTTGAGGACCATATTTTTTGCCCTCTAAGACCCACTGGCCCATAAGACGCACCTAGGTTTTAGAAGAGGATAATAAGAAAAAAATACTTTCCATTGTACCTCAGGTCAGACCAGCAATCAGACCCACAATGTTAATCAGACCTTAGATCAGACCCCCAATGCCTCAGATAAGCCCCCCATGTCAGCCATCAGCCCCCCATGTTAGCCATCATGCCCCCATGTCAGCCATTAGCCCCCCATGTCAGCCATCAGCTCCCCATGTCAGACATAAGCCCCCATGTCAGCCATCATGCCCCCATGTCAGCCATCATGCCCCCATGTCAGCCATCATGCCCCCGTGTCAGCCATCAGCCCCCCATGTCAGCCATCATGTCCCCATGTCAGCCATCATACCCCCATGTCAGCCATCAGCCCCACATGTCAGCCATCAGCCCCACATGTCAGCCATCAGCCCCCCATGTCAGCCATCATGCCCCCATGTCAGCTATCATGCCCCCCATGTCAGCCATAATGCCCCCATGTCAGCCATCAGCGCAAATAAAATAAAATAACTTACCTCTCCTGCTCCTGGACACCACCGCTCCTCACCACCAGCAGTCTCTCTACTTCCTGGGTCTCAGCTGTCAGCTGTGAAGGCTGTGCACAGTGAGGTCACATGGTGCGCAGCCCTTTACAGCAGACAGCCAAGCTGAGGACTAGGAAGCGGGGAGTACAGATCCTTCACAGCTTCCCAGTCCTCCGGTACTAATGAAGCACTTTCAAAATAAGACCTAGGGGCGAAAAATAAGTGGTATTTAAAAAAAATATATGTTTTTATTTTTCCGCCCCCTCGTCTCTGCGCCCTAAGGCAGCCGCTTGGCCTGCCTTATTATAGCGCTGGGCCTGCTCCTGATCACTGTAAGTAATTTTACATTACAGCACTGTTTGAACAATAGCTTTATATGCAGATAGAGTGTTCCAATATATTCATGATTGCGCAAATCGGCATTAATGACGCGCAATCGCAATAAATGCAACTTCAAATTTTATTAGGTCTAAGTAGATATTACTGATTGGTACACTAAGTATTGTTGTTACATCACACCACTATGTCTGTAGCATGTATGTACTGTATAGACAGCAGAGAAATATCTCTCACATGCACATTGCACATCCAATTTCCTGCCACACAGTATATACCACACACACACACACACACACTAGGGTGGCGGGACAGTCCGGTTTTCAGGCTCCTGGTCCTCCGTCCGGCGCAAGGCCAGGACGGTCGGAATTTCTCCTTTTTTGGGGGTTACATGGGAGTTGGCAGTCGGCACAGGTCAGGATGGCTTTACATATCCCCATCCTTAACACTAAACACTGGGGTACCGCAAGGCTGTGTGTTGAGCCCTCTCCTTTACTCCCTCTTCACAAATGACTGTAAACCTATTCACAATACCAATACCATTATAACATTTGCAGATGACACGACTGTGATGGGCCTAATCTCCAACAATGATGAAACAGCCTATAGGAAAGAGGTTGAGAACCTAGAGAGATGGAGAAAACAAAGGAGCTAATTCTGGATTTTAGGAAGAAGAAACAAAATGGACACCATCCCATTAGCATTAATGGTGGAAATGTGGAGATAGTTCAAAGTTTCAGATTCTTGGGAGCTCATATTAGTCAGGACCTATCATGGATAAAAAACACAACAAAAATTACCAAAAAAGGCCTTCAGAGGCTTTATTTTCTGAGGAGTCTGAAGAAAGCACTCCCAAAACAGCTGCTTGTCAATTTTTACAGGTGCACCATAGAATCTGTTATCACATACTGCATTACAGTGTGGTACTCCGGCTGCTCTTCTGAGGACAAGAAGACCCTCAAGCGCATCATCAGAATTGCTGGCAGAATCACTGGTACTCAGCTACCATCACTGGATGACATCTTCACTGCTCGCTGCAGCAACAGGGCAAAAATCATCTGCGGGGATCCAACTCACCCCGGCCACAGCCTTTTTACTCCCCTACCCTCTGGTAGGCGTCTTAGAGCCCTTCCTGCCCGCACCAATAGGCTGAAGAACAGCTTTTACCCCAAAGCAATCAGTCTCCTAAATGTTCGGAGATTATTTCCCCTTCCTAGGATAGAAACTACCACAGACTGAAAGTGACTGCTGCATTCATGACCCCATGATGACCTCTTGTCTGCAGTGGTGTCTGAATCAGTGTGTATATACGCACAAGCACTTCCTATATATATGCTGTGAACTGTGAATAGTAATGCCTTCTAGTGCAATGTTTTGTTTTTTTCTAGTGTAAGGCTTTAGTTTAAATGTCAGTTCTTGTTCCCCTGTCCATGGCCTCTAGGATTGCTCCAAACAACATTTCATTGTATTGTACATTGTATTACATTGTATTGTACAGTGACAATAAAGGCATCTTATCTTATCTCCGTATGACGTGACATCACAACTTCATCAGCGCTGCTGCGTCCGACGTGTACCTTTAGTTCAGGCTGGAGTGGCTGCGGAGTGCGGGTGCCACTCTGATCACTACTCACTGTCGCTGGCTGCCATCTGTGATACCACGCTGGTCTAGGCCGTCCAGTGCTTGAAGAGCCAGCAGAATCAGCACTCAGCCCACTGGGCACAAGGTTAGCACAGACCCCACTGCCCCAGGTACTTACAGGACTATATATCAGATGCTTACGTTACTTTTGTATCTCTCGCCTACACTCTGTAATGTATATATACTGTGAGGCAGTGACAGGCATCATAGCTGCTAGGGGAGATTTATGGCAGGATTTTCCATGTCTTCCCTGTCAGTCATCAGGTCTGAGGCAGCACCAGGTGACACAATCAGTCTGGGATAAGAGCCCAGCCCAGACTGTCAGTTAGAGAGAGAGAATCTTTGTGAAACAGAGTCCTGCTGTAGGCTCTGTACAAATGGTCTCAGCCGGACTGGCTGAGAGTCCATGAGGCTAGGTGCTAGCCGGGATGTTGGGGGATGCCGTGAAACCTGGGAACAAGGGTCACAAGGCCAGGGTCAGGAGGACTACTGGGCCACAATCCCCCAAAAGGTGTTAAAGGATCACCTGAACTGAGTGGCTGGAAAAGCTGCATGCGATGACTGTGTGTGAACGGTACTTTAGGTGAGTCAGGGATATGACTGTTTAGGTAGAGCCCAGATGGGCAAGGTGTTTATCTATTATTGTTTTGTTGTTCTGTTTTTGCTGGGGTGCCACAATAAATCCATTGTTTGGACCTTGAACCTGGTGTCCTGAAGATAACTCTGAGAATGCCCCCTGAAACAAGAGCTAATCCCTCACAATTGGTGGATGATGCAGGCAAGCATCCGTGCTGAAAAGTAAAAAGCAACGTGGTTGCTAGAGGCAACAACAGCTTAGGAGTCTGTTTGTTCGTTGGAGCAGGTGCTGCTGGTGATAACCTGGACTTTTTTCTGTGATGCAAACTCTTTGGGGATTTAAAAGGCCTGTAGCCCTAATTTACAGATTGACTGGTGAAGAGAAATTTTAATTTTTTTTTTGTGGTCTCGTTAAGTGTACTTGGTTGCAGAAATGTCTGATCTCATGGATCTCATGACCGAATATGTCAGATGGCGGATGCATATAAAACAGCGAGAAAGCCTGACCAAAGATGGGGGTCATGCCCCAAGTAAAATGGTGTGCTTTGATGTGGAGAGGGAGACTTTGAAGGTGCACTTGCAGTGGGCCCAAAAGACTAAGTCTTCCACACTGAGTGGACACTTTGCAAAAGTCCAAGTGTCGGTGGTGCACCTGGATAGGATGTGTGGAGGAACCGTGATGCGGTTGCTAGGAAAAACCACTACCTGGTGAAAGGTGGTCCAGTGTGGCGGAAAACAAGAGTCACAGAGGAAATAATGAAGCAGCTAGTGCAGGAAACTAATTCCTTGTTGAGGAAGCCGAGTGCTGCACGTGGAGAGGCTGCTCTGAACTTGGCTGAGAGCGGAGTTTCGGTGGAAAAGCAGATGTATGCCGTTGCCAAGGGAAACCATTGGGAAGACAAGAAAATGGAGAACAGTGCAGTTTTCCGGAGTTCCTATGTTACCTGCAATTGTGCACAGAATCCTAAAGGGTGCGGCTGGAGTGACCGTCCAGGAAAAGTCAGGCCTCCAGGCCATGCTGTTTCCGGTGGCAAAAGTTGCAGTAAAAAGTCTGCCGGTGTTTGGGATACCAGGAACCAAGAGAAGGCGGGTGATCTTGGTAGAGATGTCCTGGGAATATTGTCGTCTCCCGAGACTACAGAATGCACAATGTCAGGTGGTAAGACTGTTCCTGTTGATAATTTTGTGGCAGTTCCAGTGACAGTGAGCCGGCCGCAGTGGAAACTGGCTGGGCCGGTGAGTGATAATTTGCCGAGGAGAGAAACTGTCTCGGAAGTGTGTGACATTGGGAAAAACGCAGTGTCTGAACAGACGGCTCAGCCTGTTGCGGTTGCTCCCTCACAGGATCCTGCAGGGGAGAAGGTTTCTGGGTCACCAAAAGAGCCTGTGATTAAGGCTAGATTTCGGGCGGTGAAAGTCAGAGATCCCATGCTAGCCTGGGTAAGAGGTAGCATGATAGCCGTCCCAGAGACTGATAGAATGTTAAATGTTCAGGACAATTATGCGGATAATATGGACTATCAGGTGGTTCTCACTGAGGGGGAGACTCCAGTAAGAACGGGGTCTTGTGAACTTGATGTTACAAATACGCTCATACATGAGGGAATGGTGGGCCATAATTTCCCCTTATGCTTAAAGGTTTTGAGTAATGGAGACAAATCTGCAGAGAGTAACAAAACACCTGCAGAACCTGAACCTGTCCCTTTAAATGATAATGTGAAGGAGCTGCACATTGAAAACAAGGGTGCGGATAAGATGCAAAGCGAAAGTGTCAAGTTACTTGAACGGCATAATGACAATGTGGATTTTTGTAAAAGATGTGAGCATGAGATGTTTTTTCCATTACAGGTCATGGACAGAAGAAGCGCCCCTGGTGGAAAACATATAAATGATGCAGAAGTGCAGATAAATTTTGTGAACACAGAGTGGAGCAATCCTACTCTGGTGAACGTGCAAGAAAGGGTGGCAGTCCTAGAGGGTGTACCACACATACAAGAGGCGGATATGCAGTCTCCACAATGTTATAGGGTCAATAAGCTAAGGTCCCAGGTGGGTATTAGCTCATCAGTGGCCCTAGAGGTCAGGGTTAATAATGACCCGAGCGGTATAGGTGACGTGTGTGCTGTGACCGTTAGCAACTCCGAGAGGGAAGCTACCATGTCGAGGTCTTGCAAAATTGAGGTGGTTACTGGTAGCGACCAGACAAGGGTTGTACCTAACCATTCCCGCCCGCTCCCTCTCATTTCCAGGGTGGCCGAGCGTTTTTAGCAGAGTGTCAGCACATTGCTGACACTCTGCTTGAAACTGCTGACATCTGTGCTATGATGTCAGCCGTTTAACCCCTTCCATGCCACTGTCCGTGGAGACCGCTGTATGGAAGAGGTTAACAGGGAGGGAGCTCCCTCCCTTTCCCATCGGGGGCTGCTGTGCTGTTTCAGCCCCTGATTCTTGACGGGATCACAGACGGAGGGAGCCTCCCTCCCTCCCCATCAACTGCTGCTCTCTTGTGGCAGCGAATGATGGTCACCATGGCAACCGGACGCCTTGACAGGCTTCCAGCTGTCCATGGTGCTGATCAGAATTGTAAAGTGAAAATACAGTACAGTACACTGTATAGTGTACTGTACTGTATTATAAAGACATCAGACCCATTGTATCTTCAAGAACCAAGTGGGTCTGGGACAAAAAAAAAGTAAAAAAAACTAACAAAGCATTTATCACTGATTCAAAAAAATTAAAAATAATGCACTACACTTATTAGGTATCTCCGCGTCTGCAATACCCTGCTCTATAAAAATATCACATGACCTAACCCCTCAGGTGAATACTGTAAAAAAAAAAGAAATGTGTAAAAAAAGCAATTTTTTTGTCACCTTACATCACAAAAAGTGTAATAGCAAGCGATCAAAAAGTCATACGCACCCCAAAATAGTGCCAATCAAACCGTCATCTCATCCCGCAAAAATCATACCCTACCCAAGATAATCGCCTGAAAACTGAAAAAAACTATGGCTCTCGGACTATGGAGACACTAAAACATCATTTTTTTTGTTTCAAATATGAAATAATTGTGTAAAACTTACATAAATAGAAAAAAGTAGATATATTCGGTATTGCCGCATCCGTAATAACCTGCTCTATAAAAATACTACATGATCTAACCTGTCAGATGAATATTGTAAATTACAACAAATAAAAACTGTGCCAAAACAGCTATTTCTTGTTACCTTGTGTAATATAGAGCAACCAAAAATCATATGTACCCTAAAATAGTACTAACAAAACTGCCACCGTATCCTGTAGTTTCTAAAATGGGGTCACTTTTTTTAAGTTTTTACTCTAGGGTGCATCGGGGGGGGGGGGGGGGGGGGGGCTTCAAATGGGACAGCAAAAACCAGTCCAGCAAAATTTGCCTTCCAAAAACCGTATGGCATTCCTTTCCTTCTGCGCCCTGCCGCGTGCCCGAACAGAAGTTTACGACCACATATGGGGTGTTTCTGTAAACCTCAGAATCAGGGCCATAAATATTGAGTTTTGTTTGGCTGTTAACCCTTGCTTTGTAACTGGAAAAAAATGATTCAAATGGAAAATCTGCCCAAAAAGTGAAATTTTGAAATTTTATCTCTATTTTTCATAAATTTTTTGTGGAACACCTAAAGGGTTAACAACGTTAGTAAAATCAGTTTTGAATACCTTGAGGGGTGTAGTTTGTAAAATGGGGTAATCTTTGGGTGGTTTCTATTATGTAAGCCTCACAAAGTGACTTCAGACCTGAACTGGTCCTGAAAAAATGGGTTATATAAATTTTCTGAAAAATTTAAAGATTTGCTTCTAAACTTCTAAGCCTTGTAACGTCCCCAAAATTTGCGGTCCACAGCATGGGCACGGCTTTAAACACGTTCGTGTGAACGAACCGTAAATCTAAGGTTTGCTTATTTGTTAGATGTTGTCATATAGGGATTTTAAAAACACTGATTTGAAACATTTGGGAAATTAATTTCACCTTCACCAAGAATACTACTAATGATACAACCACACCGTGCAGTCGTGTCATGGTTGTTACGTGGCCAAGCACTGAGAGGGCTCTAATTAAACTAATGAAGACTGCACTGTTCAGTGGGTTTGTATTGTTAATGGGCGCATGGTATTGACGGTGGCCATTAACAATACAGACCAACTGAATATTGTAGTCTTCATTAGGGTTAGTGGGTTGCATTTACTAAGAACAGCTTTTTACGTCGGTCTTAGGGCTCTTTCACACGAGCGGATCCCATGCGGGTAATCCACTGCGTAAAAGAGAGCCTAGCCCCGTTCCGGACAGCAGAGACCCGGAGCATTAACATGATTAATAATGCTCCGTGCCTCTCTGTGATCTTTTTAATACAAAATCACAGTGAGATAAAGCAGTCACTGTGATTTTGTAGCAAAAAAGTCACAGAGAGGCAAAGAGCATTATTAATCATGTTAATGCTCCGTGCCTCTGCTGTCCAGTACGGGGCTTGGCTCTCTTTCACGCAATGGATTACCCGCATGGGATCCGCTCGTGTGAAAGAGCCCTTAGTCTTGCGCTGCTGTAAGATTCGTCTAATTTATGACGAGGCGTGCAATCATTTTTGTTGGAGTCCATTCTTTTTTCACACTGAAAATACTTTTACTGCTTCTACATTCTGAAAGGGAAGTTGACATATCATGATTGCACAGTCTTGGCTAAAACTAAAGTTTGCTCTTCTACATAGTGCCTGGGAAGATAAATCGGGTGTTTGATCTATTGCTAGCACAGAAAAATAACTTTCATTTAGTCCAAAGATAAAACAATTTGTGGGTCATTTCCTAAAATTCCAGTGTTTGTTTTAAAAAAAAAGTTGCAAAAACCCAGTTTTGTTGCACAGGACTTTTTACGCTGTCATTGCCACTATCAGCTCCGGCAAATTCACTAATGTTTACACTGGGAAACAGGTATAAAGTAGTTTTTAAAACTTGAGTAGTTTTCAAACTAGGCACATGGACTGCCAGAGGATGCACTTTATTTAGTGTGTGCCTCATCATAAATTAGGCACATACACTGGCAGTGCAGGGGCTATCAAAGACTGCCGTAAAATGCTGCTCTTTGATAAATGACCCCCATTATGCTTTGCTTTGGTCTAGTTTATCATCTTTGACGTCTTATCAATATCAAGGGTAATATACCCTCCTGGCTTCTTTCCCAAAGGCTAAATACTTGTTCAGGGTTTCAGTCTGCAGTATTTGAAGTTCTCACAAAAATGCACTGCTTTTTTGTCTTCATAGTCTTCATATTTTCTTACATTTTTTGTTAATTTCCCATAAGATAGTAGTGAAATTCAAGAAATAACTTTCCTGTCACTATACAATTGGGGAACAACTGTCATGTCTGCTGTACCTGTTTATGCTTTGGAACTAAATAGGACCCGTCACCTCTCCTGACGTTCCTGTTATGGTAAATACATGCATGCACCATGAAATTGTACCTTTCCTGTGCTATTCCTCCTAGAAATGTATGAATAAGTTGGCAGCTAGATGTTACCATTCATTTTTTTGAAGGGGTGTGTCACTACACCATCTGACCATGGCAGCATTTATTGCACAGTGTCAAAGTGTATAGTGACATGCCTCCAACTGGTACTAGCATTTATAAATTATTAGTAGGGATAACAGAGGAGCAGAAAAAAATTATAAAAAAAGTTATAAGCTCTGCAGTTGTTACATTGTTGAGAACACAATTATTTACTAAGCCAAACATGTCTCAACAGGGAATGTGTCTTCAGAAAATGACTTATTGTTTAAATAAAGTTTTTAAATTAAACATATATATATTAGAATATTTGATGTTTGTTTTTAAATTTTCCATTTCATATATTTGTGATAATACTGAAAATTCTGCAGTTTGCACACAAAGGTCCTATTCACACGTCCATAGTTGTGATGACATTCGTGCCAAAAAGGACATTGGTTTATATGTGAAAATGTCCTTGAAGGCTCTGTATTTGGTCTGCGTATCCATTTTTTGCTCTCTGTGTGTCATTCGTATTCGACAATTAGTTTCTGGCATCTCCTACCAATGGTCTGTGAAAACCACTGACAGAAAACAGATGCCATCCGTATTGTGTCAGTGGTTTTCAAGGACCTATAGACTTCAATGGGAGTGTTTGGTCCACATCATAGACCAAAATATTAAACACATTAAAAACAATGGGTCTGTGCTTCACTAACATATGAAAGAGGCTTCCTATTCAGTAACTTTCATTATCATGACAGGCAGAAGTGCAATGAACGATATTACCTATATATAGATAACACCGGATTTGCGCAAAACTATTCATACTATATCGTTCAGCAAGTAGAGTTCTTGAGCTGTGAGGGGCTGTCCCCACTGCTCATGGGGCTCTCCCTTCCAGCTTGATCTGGGTCAGACATCTTGCCAGGTCCTGTAAATGTCATGTCTGCACTGTTGCTCCAAGTAGTAGTGCAAGCACAGATGCTCTGCTGCTGCTACTGGAGTGGTGACTGTGCAGGTGCAAGATTGACAGGACTGGATAAGGTGAGGGTTGTCTGGTTTTAGTAACGACAAACATTTTAAGCTTTAATTTAGGGAGTTGAGAATTTGAAAACAGACCTCAAGCAGTGGGGCTTGCTGGCGGGCAGCTGGAACCCTCAGAAGTATTGACATACACAGTGCCTGTTTTAGAATGGTCAGTGCTGTCAAGTGTGACAGTCCCTATGATGTTACTACATGCCGGAGCAATTAAGGAAAGATGATATCGTCATATCAGTAGTGATGATCGAGCATGTTCGGCCGAACACCAGTTTGGCTCGAGCATCTCGATGCTTGGCACATGTCGGTATTCGGTGCAATGCTCAAGGGAGAGCTGTGCTGAGGAAGGGACAGACAGTGTAGGGAGTGATTTAAGAATATTTTCAGAGACCCAAAAGTCCTTTTAAGAACTATTGTGTGTGGCAGCAGCAATATCTTTTTTTAGCACAAACTGCGCTAAATAACTAAAACTTTAAAGACCAAAAAGTCCTTCTAAGGACTATTGTGTGTGGCAGCAGTATCTATTTTTAGGATATCCTGCGCTAAATAGTGTGTAAAATTTAGGCCGCTGCAGACAGTGACATTAGCTGCGCCACATCTCCAGTGAAAAGTGTGTACTTTTTCAGTAGCCGGTGTCCGCCACTGACAGTGACATTAGCTGCACCACATCTCGTCACAATTATCCAGTCAGTCATCAGTCGGTAGCTGTAAGCAGTGTAGCACTGCAGTGGGGTAGTGGCAACAGGCCGTGCTGAAGCTGATATTGTTAGGGGACAAACAGCACAACGCCGCAGAGCTGTGGCAGGGGATAAGAGACCAGACTGAGCTGTGGCTCTCGCCATTCAACCTAGAACCAGGCATGGTTGTGTCTGATAATGGCCGTAACTTGGTGGCGGCTTTGGAGCTTGGCAAGCTCACGCACATCCCATGCCTAGCCCACGTCTTAAACTTAGTGGTTCCGTGGTTTCTCAAAACCTACCCCAATTTGCCTGAGCTACTGGTGAAGGTGCTCCGTGTGTATGCACTTTTCTGCAAGTCATCGACAGCTTCAGCTGGTCTGTCAACGCTGCGTCAGTGCTTGAAATTGCCAGCTCACCCGCTGTTGTGCGACGCAAGCACGAGCTGGAACTCGACGTTTCACATGTTGGCCAGACTTTGTGTGCAGCAGAGGGCAGTAGTGGAACACCAGCTGCAACATGGTCGTCGCCTTTCCAGTCAGCTTATGCTATTCACAATCAAAGAGTGTGCATGGATGTCTGACCTCTGTGAGGTTTTACACACTTTTGAGGAATATTGCTATTATCAGCGTAACCATCCCACTTCTGTGTCTACTCAAACGCTCGCTGCTCACAATTAAGGACAACGCTTTGCATGTGGAAGAGGTGGAAATGGGGAAGACATTACACAGGGTGATAGCCAGACCACCCTCAGTTCGTCTTCTGAGTGTGAATTGGATGATGAAGAGGGGGGAGCAGGAGACAGTTGCCTCCGCTACAGAGGGTAGTACCCATGGAAGTTTAATTCCATCTGTTCAGCGTAGGTGGGCAGAAGAGGAGAAAGATGATGAGGAGATTGAGAGTCATCCTCCTGATGACGACCGCAAACTCTTGCCTGTTGGTACTCTGGCACACATGGCTGACTTCATGTTAGGCTGCCTTTCTGGCGACCCGCGCTTTATACACATTTTAGACAACACGGATTACTGGTTGTTCACCCTTCTCGACCCTTGCTACAGAGAACTTCTCATCTCTCATTCTTCTGGTGGAGAGGACGAGCAAAACCAGAAGATCCTTGTTGAAAAATTGCTCCAAGAATTTCAATCTGACAAGGCTAGCGGCAGAGTCCATAGTTCCTTGGCCAACCGAAGAGGGGAGACAAGGAGAACACACAGCAGTTCCAACAGAGGCAGGGCAACACTCTCCAAAGCCTGGGACAGTTTCATGACACCCCGCCAGCACCCTCAACCTGATGCACGGCCTAGTGTCACAAGGAGGGAAAAATTTAGGAAGATGGTGAAGGAGTACATAGCAGATCGTGTCAGCGTCCTCAATGGTCCCTCAGTGCCTTACAACTACTGGGTGTCCAGTGAATGTACCCAGCCACAATCTTCTACGCCTTGAAGGTGCTGGCCTGCCCTGCCGCCAGCATTTTGTCTGAGCGGGTATTTAGTGCTGCTGGTGGTATTATAACATATAAGCATATCCGCCTGTCAACTGAAAATGCTGACAGGTTGACTCTTATAAAAATGAACAAGGCCTGGATTGACCATGACTTCTCAACTCCACCAGAGGAAAGCTGATGAACATAAAGGCACTTTAAATGTGTTGTTTATAATGTACTGAATACAATGTATTCCAGAAACAAGGGTATATGGTTGAATCTTCCTTTTTTTGTCCTCCTCTTCCATCATATCAACATGCTTATTCGTCGCATATAAGGTTAGTTCACCAGCAGGTCCTTACATATGTTTTACAGGGTTAGCTCACCAACAGGCCCTCACCTACAATGTTTTACAGGGTCAGCTCACGAGCAGGGCCTCGCATATAATTTTTTTAGAGGGTCAGCTCACCAGCAGGCCTCGCATATAATTTTTTACAGGGTCAGTTGACCAGCAGGCCTTCACCTACAATCTTTTACAGGGTCAGCTCACCGGAAGGCCCTTGCATAAATTTTTTTACAGGGTCAGCTCACCAGCAGGCCCTCACATACAATAGTTTATAGAGTCAGCTCACCAGCAGGCCCTCGCATAGAATTTTTTAAAGGGTCAGCTCACTAGCAGGCCCGCCCCTAAAATCTTTTTTTACAGGGTCAGTTCACCTGCAGGCCCTCACCTAAAATCTTTTACAGGGTCAGCTCACCAGAAGGCCCTGGCATATAATTTTTTACAGGGTCAGCTCACCAGCAGGCCCTCACCTACAATATTTTACAGGGTCAGCTCACCAGCAGGCCCGCACCGTAAATCTTTTACACGGTCAGCACACCAGCAGGCCCTTGCATACAATGTTTGACAGGGTCAGCTCACCAGCAGGCCCTTGCATATAATTTTTTAGAGAGTCAGCTCACCAGCAGGCTTTCACCTACAATCTTTTACAGGGTCAGCTCATCTGAAGGCCCTTGCATATAATGTTTTAGAGAGTCAGCTCACCTGCAGGCCCTCACCTACAACCTTTTAGAGGATCAGCTCACCAGCAGGCCCTTGCATATAATTTTTTACAGGGTCAGCTCACCTGCAGGCCCTCACCTACAATCTTTTACAGGGTCAGCTCACCAGCAGGCCCACTACTAAAATCTTTTACGGGGTCAGCTCACCTGTAGGCCCGCACCTAAAATCTTTTACAGGGTCAGCTCACCTGCAGGCCCGCACCTAAAAATATTTTACAGGGTCAGCTCATCTGCAGGCCCGCACCTAAATTTTTTTACAGGGTCAGCTCACATGCAGGCCCTCACCTAATTATACCTAATAGGTACTTTGCGCGGATGCTGCCTTGCTTGGATGTGGTAGCCATAGCCGTTTCTCAGGCTCCCTCTCCGGAATCGAACTCTGATTCCCCCTTACCCATGGTCATCGTGGTTAGCGCTGAAAATAACATTGAAAGTTGATAGGGCAGACATCCGAATGGATCGTCGCCGTCAAAGTGAAGGGCGATCGGCCCCAGGTTATCTAGAGTCACCAAAGGGGCAACAGGCCCTCGCCCATAATGTTTTAGATGGTCAGATCAGCAGGCGCTTGCTTCAAATGTTTTTGAGGGTCACCAGCAGGCCATTAATCATAATTTTTCAAGACTGTGTATGATGCCCTCCTTTATGTGTAACAAAGGGTGTATTAGAGTGCTGGTTCCTTGTAATTTTTGACAGCCCTTTCACTTAGTGCATTGGCTTTATGAGTGTAGGAGTCTCACTACATTAACAATTGCACCACAATGTGAATGAGGCCCTCCTTTATGTGATATACAGGTTGGATCGGAGTGCCTCTTACTTGTGATTTTTGGCAGCACTTGCACCTTATATAGAAGTCAATAGGAAAGAATGTTTCCTAACAATTCTTCATCTAAAATCTATTTTATCTTTGGTTTTGTGCGTATTATTGTCAGTCTGTAAAAGTGGCGTACTACTCGGACAACATCGCTCCCAGCAGCGATCTAGGAGTCCAAGATGCATCCAGACATCCTCCCCATGCTGTTCCAGAACCATTTCAGTGGTGTTTCCATCAATGTATGTATGACCTTTTCCTATGAACCAGGCACCCTCCCCTCAGAGCAGGGGATGCCTGGTTCAATGCTCAGGTTTTCTCCCATTGACTTACATTGTGCTTGGTAGAGCACCTGAGAATCCTGATGTGTTCGGCCCGAGCCCCTGAGCACCCGAGCACTATGGTGCTCGATCAATACTACATATCAGCGTTTCTTAATACCGTGGTATATCGTAGATACAGGTATATAGCCCAACCCTAGTCTAAACAGAGATCTGCTTCCCAGAAGAAATGATTCTCTAAAGGGACTAACAATCACATTAGCAATTGCTAGTTCTCTACAGAGGAGATGATTGCTGCATGTAAATGCAGCTCTCACCTCCTCTTACAAACAGACAGTTATCTGGAATTAATGGTTCATTCTTTTAAATTGCCTGCAAAGTCAGCCTAATTGCTTAGACTAAAACTATGTAAGATTATAGAAGCTAAAATGGATCACATTAATGATGGGTTCACTAAATTTATAGAAATACATTCGGGAAGACAGATAATAAAAATGGAATTATCACTTGAATCCATCAGACTCTACCTTTTCTGGTTCAAGGACCACATTGTCAAGATTGTAAAACTCACAAGGGCCACAATAACACTTAACGGAGGGGTTAATACAGAGACAAGCTAAAGTAAGTTCACCAAGTTGAAAGTAGTACAATGCCCAAATAAAGTAACAGTAGCCAGGACACATACAAATTCACAGTCACTGACTTATCTTTCTGATTGGACATCAAGCCATAGCCCCGAATGGCCTGGCTCCCCCACTTTCTGATACGCCCACCAGGAAGGGCTTGCCTGGTCAGCATGGCAACCTACTCAGAATGGCTGTGTGACTTGCACACTTGCTACTCATGTTTTCCCTCAGCACCACCACACAGAATGGAACTGTAGATGCTGGGCAGAGGGGAAGACACCATAAGATTGTGGCTGGGTACATTCATAACACTCCACTCCGATATTGAGTGCCAAACGGGGGATCAGTTTTGCAGGGATTCATAAAAGCACCAATGAGAAACTACAAGTCATGTACTCTACCTTCAGACCTGCACTAGGCAACCACAATAATTTTGTAACTGTATCTAATTTAAAATGTAGTATAGCCACTGAGTTACTCAATAAAACATGTATATATGGTGCCACCTGTTGTCTGTTCTTTTCCTCATTTCTCTGACCACCTTGCTGAGCTGGACACACATGCTGAGTTCCACCCTTCAACTGCCACCAGCTGTATCTACTGTTAGATGTTGTGTCAGTTACAAGGAGAAAGCGGCGCCACAAAAAATAGAACATGTCCTATTCCTATCCGCAATTGCGGACAAGAATAGGCAGTTCTATGGGGGTTGCCGGACGGGTGTAAAATAGGACATGTTCTATTTTTGGTTTGGTGCAGAACCCCAAACAATAATCCAATCTCAAATTCCGCAGTGTGATTGGGTCCTAAAGAACATTTATTTGAGAGAAGTCAGCTTTAAAGGATGTGTGGAATATCCATAATCCCATTAAACTGGACTTTAAGCATTATTCCCATCCTCATAATGCCTGGTCCAGGACTGATTATTTTTTTTAACATCTAGAGATGTAAAGAAAGTATATGAGGTTAGTATTCGTGATATGGTGATCTCAGATCACTGTCCTGTGAGCACAGGACTTAAAGATGTTCATCCCAAAGGCACTGATACCTTGTGGTGTTTCCTAACCCACCATTCCAGTGGCAAGGGATGAATTATTCCACTCCCTCATACAAGGGTGGTGGTGGGAATATTGCCAAGATATGGGGCCCATAGGGGAAGCTGACCTTGTTCTGGGACACCCAAAAGCAATCCTCTGGGGCCATATAATCTCTTATACTGAAGCGAAAAAGAAGAGATTGATGGGTGACTATCTGCAAAAGACTGTCCAGCTTAGGGAGCATTATACTGTGTTTCAGATGTGTCCGAGTGAGCCCAATAAAAAGAAATAGGTTGAGATGAAACAGACTTTTGCTGTGGATATGATGCTGGCCAACCTTTTCAAGGGACTGCATTCTGTAAGTTAGATAACTAAGCTGGTGGATTTAGAGGGGATACCACATACAGAGCAGAAGGTAATCAAAGATATTTTACATCAGTTCTATGAAAAGCTATACACACAAGGTCCTACTGACTTGACAGGAGTAGAGTTGAGCGAACACCTGGATGTTCGGGTTCGAGAAGTTCGGCCGAACATCCCGGAAATGTTCGGGTTCGGGATCCGAACCCGATCCGAACTTCGTCCCGAACCCGAACCCCATTGAAGTCAATGGGGACCCGAACTTTTCGGCACTAAAAAGGCTGTAAAACAGCCCAGGAAAGAGCTAGAGGGCTGCAAAAGGCAGCAACATGTAGGTAAATCCCCTGCAAACAAATGTGGATAGGGAAATGAATTAAAATAAAAATTAAATAAATAAAAATTAACCAAAATCAATTGGAGAGAGGTTCCATAGCAGAGAATCTGGCTTCCCGTCACCCACCACTGGAACAGTCCATTCTCAGATATTTAGGCCCCGGCACCCAGGCAGAGGAGAGAGGTCCCGTAACAGAGAATCTGTCTTCATGTCAGCAGAGAATTAGTCTGCATGTCATAGCAGAGAATGAGGCTTCACGTCAGCCACCACTGCAACAGTCCATTGGCATATATTTAGGCCCAGCACCCAGGCAGAGGAGGGAGGTCCCGTAACAGAGAATCTGTCTTCATGTCAGCAGAGAATTAGTCTGCATGTCATAGCAGAGAATGAGGCTTCACGTCAGCCACCACTGCAACAGTCCATTGGCATATATTTAGGCCCAGCACACACACAGGCAGAGGAGAGAGGTCCCGTAACAGAGAATCTGGCTTCATGTCAGCAGAGAATCAGTCTGCATGTCATAGCAGAGAATGAGGCTTCACGTCAGCCACCACTGCAACAGTCCATTGGCATATATTTAGGCCCAGCACACACACAGGCAGAGGAGAGAGGTCCCGTAACAGAGAATCTGGCTTCATGTCAGCAGAGAATCAGTCTGCATGTCATAGCAGAGAATGAGGCTTCACGTCAGCCACCACTGCAACAGTCCATTGGCATATATTTAGGCCCAGCACCCAGGCAGAGGAGGGAGGTCCCGTAACAGAGAATCTGTCTTCATGTCAGCAGAGAATTAGTCTGCATGTCATAGCAGAGAATGAGGCTTCACGTCAGCCACCACTGCAACAGTCCATTGGCATATATTTAGGCCCAGCACACACACAGGCAGAGGAGAGAGGTCCCGTAACAGAGAATCTGGCTTCATGTCAGCAGAGAATCAGTCTGCATGTCATAGCAGAGAATGAGGCTTCACGTCAGCCACCACTGCAACAGTCCATTGGCATATATTTAGGCCCAGCACACACACAGGCAGAGGAGAGAGGTCCCGTAACAGAGAATCTGGCTTCATGTCAGCAGAGAATCAGTCTGCATGTCATAGCAGAGAATGAGGCTTCACGTCAGCCACCACTGCAACAGTCCATTGGCATATATTTAGGCCCAGCACCCAGGCAGAGGAGGGAGGTCCCGTAACAGAGAATCTGTCTTCATGTCAGCAGAGAATTAGTCTGCATGTCATAGCAGAGAATGAGGCTTCACGTCAGCCACCACTGCAACAGTCCATTGGCATATATTTAGGCCCAGCACCCAGGCAGAGGAGGGAGGTCCCGTAACAGAGAATCTGTCTTCATGTCAGCAGAGAATTAGTCTGCATGTCATAGCAGAGAATGAGGCTTCACGTCAGCCACCACTGGAACAGTCCATTCTCAGATATTTAGGCCCCGGCACCCAGGCAGAGGAGAGAGGTCCCGTAACAGAGAATCTGTCTTCATGTCAGCAGAGAATTAGTCTGCATGTCATAGCAGAGAATGAGGCTTCACGTCAGCCACCACTGCAACAGTCCATTGGCATATATTTAGGCCCAGCACCCAGGCAGAGGAGAGAGGTCCCGTAACAGACAATCTGGCTTCATGTCAGCAGAGAATCAGTCTTCATATCATAGCAGAGAATCAGGCTTCACGTCACCCACCACTGTAAGAGTCAATTTTCATAAATTTAGGCCCAGAACCCAGGCAGAGGAGAAAGGTCCCGTAACAGACAATCTGGCTTCATGTCAGCAGAGAATCAGTCTTCATATCATAGCAGAGAATCAGGCTTCACGTCACCCACCACTGTAAGAGTCAATTTTCATAAATTTAGGCCCAGAACCCAGGCAGAGGAGAAAGGTCCCGTAACAGACAATCTGGCTTCATGTCAGCAGAGAATCAGTCTTCATATCATAGCAGAGAATCAGGCTTCACGTCACCCACCACTGTAAGAGTCAATTTTCATAAATTTAGGCCCAGAACCCAGGCAGAGGAGAAAGGTCCCGTAACAGACAATCTGGCTTCATGTCAGCAGAGAATCAGTCTTCATATCATAGCAGAGAATCAGGCTTCACGTCACCCACCACTGTAAGAGTCAATTTTCATAAATTTAGGCCCAGAACCCAGGCAGAGGAGAAAGGTCCCGTAACAGACAATCTGGCTTCATGTCAGCAGAGAATCAGTCTTCATATCATAGCAGAGAATCAGGCTTCACGTCACCCACCACTGTAAGAGTCAATTTTCATAAATTTAGGCCCAGAACCCAGGCAGAGGAGAAAGGTCCCGTAACAGACAATCTGGCTTCATGTCAGCAGAGAATCAGTCTTCATATCATAGCAGAGAATCAGGCTTCACGTCACCCACCACTGTAAGAGTCAATTTTCATAAATTTAGGCCCAGAACCCAGGTAGAGGAGAAAGGTCCCGTAACAGACAATCTGGCTTCATGACAGCAGAGAATCAGTCTGCATGTCATAGCAGAGAATCAGGCTTCACGTCAGCCACCACTGCAACAGTCCATTGTCATAAATTTAGGCCCAGCACCCAGGCAGAGGAGAGAGGTCCCGTAACAGACAATCTGGCTTCATGTCAGCAGAGAATTAGTCTGCATGTCATAGCAGAGAATCAGGCTTCATGTCAGCCACCACTGCAACAGTCCATTGGCATATATTTAGGCCTAGCACACAGGCAGAGGAGAGGTTCATTCAACTTTGGGTAGCATCGCAATATAATGGTAAAATGAAAATAAAAATAGGATTGAATGAGGAAGTGCCCTGGAGTCCAATAATATATGGTTATGGGGAGGTAGTTAATGTCTAATCTGGACAAGGGACGGACAGGTCCTGTGGGATCCATGCCTGGTTCATTTTTATGAACGTCAGCTTGTCCACATTGGCTGTAGACAGGCGGCTGCGTTTGTCTGTAATGACGCCCCCTGCCGTGCTGAATACACGTTCAGACAAAACGCTGGCTGCCGGGCAGGCCAGCACCTCCAAGGCATAAAAGGCTAGCTCTGGCCACGTGGACAATTTAGAGACCCAGAAGTTGAATGGGGCCGAACCATCAGTCAGTACGTGGAGGGGTGTGCACACGTACTGTTCCACCATGTTAGTAAAATGTTGCCTCCTGCTAACACGTTGCGTATCAGGTGGTGGTGCAGTTAGCTGTGGCGTGTTGACAAAAGTTTTCCACATCTCTGCCATGCTAACCCTGCCCTCAGAGGAGCTGGCCGTGACACAGCTGCCTTGGCGACCTCTTGCTCCTCCTCTGCCTTGGCCTTGGGCTTCCACTTGTTCCCCTGTGACATTTGGGAATGCTCTCAGTAGCGCGTCTACCAACGTGCGCTTGTACTCGCGCATCTTCCTATCACGCTCCAGTGCAGGAAGTAAGGTGGGCACATTGTCTTTGTAGCGTGGATCCAGCAGGGTGGCAACCCAGTAGTCCGCACAGGTTAAAATGTGGGCAACTCTGCTGTCGTTGCGCAGGCACTGCAGCATGTAGTCGCTCATGTGTGCCAGGCTGCCCAGGGGTAAGGACAAGCTGTCCTCTGTGGGAGGCGTATCGTCATCGTCCTGCCTTTCCCCCCAGCCACGCACCAGTGATGGACCCGAGCTGCGTTGGGTGCCACCCCGCTGTGACCATGCTTCATCCTCATCCTCCTCCACCTCCTCCTCATCCTCGTCCTCCTCGTCCTCCAGTAGTGGGCCCTGGCTGGCCACATTTGTACCTGGCCTCTGCTGTTGCAAAAAACCTCCCTCTGAGTCACTTCGAAGAGACTGGCCTGAAAGTGCTAAAAATGACCCCTCTTCCTCATCCTCCTCCTCCTCCTCCTGGGCCACCTCCTGTTCCATCATCGCCCTAAGTGTTTTCTCAAGGAGACATAGAAGTGGTATTGTAACGCTGATAACGGTGTCATCGCCACTGGCCATGTTGGTGGAGTACTCGAAACAGCGCAACAGGGCACACAGGTCTCGCATGGAGGCCCAGTCATTGGTGGTGAAGTGGTGCTGTTCTGTAGTGCGACTGACCCGTGCGTGCTGCAGCTGAAACTCCACTATGGCCTGCTGCTGCTCGCACAGTCTGTCCAGCATGTGCAAGGTGGAGTTCCACCTGGTGGGCACGTCGCATATGAGGCGGTGAGCGGGAAGGCCGAAGTTACGCTGTAGCGCAGACAGGCGAGCAGCAGCAGGATGTGAACGCCGGAAGCGCGAACAGACGGCCCGCACTTTATGCAGCAGCTCTGACATGTCGGGGTAGTTGTGAATGAACTTCTGCACCACCAAATTCAGCACATGCGCCAAGCAAGGGATGTGCGTCAAATTGGCTAGTCCCAGAGCTGCAATGAGATTTCGCCCATTATCACACACCACCAGGCCGGGCTTGAGGCTCACCGGCAGCAACCACTCGTCGGTCTGTTGTTCTATACCCCGCCACAACTCCTGTGCGGTGTGGGGCCTGTCCCCCAAACATATGAGTTTCAGAATGGCCTGCTGACGTTTACCCCGGGCTGTGCTGAAGTTGGTGGTGAAGGTGTGTGGCTGACTGGATGAGCAGGTGGAAGAAGAGGAGGAGGAAGCCGAGAAGGAGGAGGTGGCAACAGGAGGCAAAGAATGTTGCCCTGCGATCCTTGGCGGCGGAAGGACGTGCGCCAAACAGCTCTCCGCCTGGGGCCCAGCTGCCACTACATTTACCCAGTGTGCAGTTAGGGAGATATAGCGTCCCTGGCCGTGCTTACTGGTCCACGTATCTGTGGTTAGGTGGACCTTGCTACAGATGGCGTTGCGCAGTGCACACTTGATTTTATCGGATACTTGGTTGTGCAGGGAAGGCACGGCTCTCTTGGAGAAGTAGTGCCGGCTGGGAACAACATACTGTGGGACAGCAAGCGACATGAGCTGTTTGAAGCTGTCTGTGTCCACCAGCCTAAATGACAGCATTTCATAGGCCAGTAGTTTAGAAATGCTGGCATTCAGGGCCAGGGATCGAGGGTGGCTAGGTGGGAATTTACGCTTTCTATCAAATGTTTGTGAGATGGAGAGCTGAACGCTGGCGTGTGACATGGTTGAGACGCTTGGTGACGGAGGTGGTGGTGGTGGTGTTGGTGGTACATCCCCTGTTTGCTGGGCGGCAGGTGCCAACGTTCCTCCAGAGGCGGAGGAAGAGGCCGAGGCGGCAGCAGCAGAATAGGCCGAGGCGGCAGCAGCAGAAGAGGTAGCAGGGGGAGCCTGAGTGACTTCCTTGGTTTTAAGGTGTTTACTCCACTGCAGTTCATGCTTTGCATGCAGGTGCCTGGTCATGCAGGTTGTGCTCAGGTTCAGAACGTTAATGCCTCGCTTCAGGCTCTGATGGCACAGCGTGCAAACCACTCGGGTCTTGTCGTCAGCACATTGTTTGAAGAAGTGCCATGCCAGGGAACTCCTTGAAGCTGCCTTTGGGGTGCTCGGTCCCAGATGGCGGCGGTCAGTAGCAGGCGGAGTCTCTTGGCGGCGGGTGTTCTGCTTTTGCCCACTGCTCCCTCTTTTGCTACGCTGTTGGCTCGGTCTCACCACTGCCTCTTCCTCCGAACTGTGAAAGTCAGTGGCACGACCTTCATTCCATGTGGGGTCTAGGACCTCATCGTCCCCTGCATCGTCTTCCACCCAGTCTTGATCCCTGACCTCCTGTTCAGTCTGCACACTGCAGAAAGACGCAGCAGTTGGCACCTGTGTTTCGTCATCATCAGAGACATGCTGAGGTGGTATTCCCATGTCCTCATCATCAGGAAACATAAGTGGTTGTGCGTCAGTGCATTCTATGTCTTTCACCGCTGGGGAAGGGCTAGGTGGATGCCCTTGGGAAACCCTGCCAGCGGAGTCTTCAAACAGCATAAGAGACTGCTGCATAACTTGAGGCTGAGACAGTTTCCCTGGTATGCATGGGGGTGATGTGACAGACTGATGGGGTTGGTTTTCAGGCGCCATCTGTGCGCTTTCTGCAGAAGACTGGGTGGGAGATAATGTGAACGTGCTGGATCCACTGTCGGCCACCCAATTGACTAATGCCTGTACCTGCTCAGGCCTTACCATCCTTAGAACGGCATTGGGCCCCACCATATATCGCTGTAAATTCTGGCGGCTACTGGGACCTGAGGTAGTTGGTACACTAGGACGTGTGGATGTGGCAGAACGGCCACGTCCTCTCCCAGCACCAGAGGGTCCACTAACACCACCACGACCATGTCCACGTCCGCGTCCCTTACTAGATGTTTTTCTCATTGTTATGGTTCACCACAACAACAAATATATTATTTGGCCCAATGTATTGTATTCAAATTCAGCGGGATATAAATTTGAGGCCTAGTATTTAGGCGCTGGGTGACCGGTATGGATTTAGTGACAGAATTAGACTTGGAAATGCACAGAAGCGTGTGTGTGTGAAGTTATTCTGAATGACCCAATGTGCACCTTGAATATTATATACCCTTTTAGGGATAGATTTCAAATAGCTCTGATATAGCAGAAACCACTAAATTATGAAATTGCTAAATTGGGAATTGTACTTCAACCCAGAACAAAAAATGTGCTTTGACGGACACTAAATATCTTGCCCAGCAACAACAGTACAACGGTGGGTAACGAGAGATTTAGAGGGAATTAAATTTGAGGCCTAGTATTTAGGCGCTGGGTCACCGGTATGGATTTAGTGACAGAATTAGACTTGGAAATACACAGTAGCGGGTGTGTGTGAAGTTATTCTGAATGACCCTATGTGCACCTTCAATATTATATACCCTTTTAGGGATAGATTTCAAATAGCTCTGATATAGCAGAAACCACTAAATTATGAAATTGCTAAATTGGGAATTGTACTTCAACCCAGAACAAAAAATGTGCTTTGACGGACACTAAATATCTTGCCCAGCAACAACAGTACAGCGGTGGGTAACGAGAGATTTAGAGGGAATTAAATTTGAGGCCTAGTATTTAGGCGCTGGGTCACCGGTATGGATTTAGTGACAGAATTAGACTTGGAAATGCACAGAAGCGTGTGTGTGAAGTTATTCTGAATGACCCAATGTGCACCTTCAATATTATATACCCTTTTTGGGATAGATTTCAAATAGCTCTGATATAGCAGGAACCACTAAATTATGAAATTGCTAAATTGGGAATTGTACTTCAACCCAGAACAAAAAATGTGCTTTGACGGGCACTAAATAACTTTCCCAGCTACAACAGGACAACGGTAACGAGAGATTTAGAGGGATTTAAATTTGAGGCCTAGTATTTAGGCGCTGGGTGACAGGTATGGGTTTAGTGACAGAATTAGACTTGGAAATACACAGTAGCGGGTGTGTGTGAAGTTATTCTGAATGACCCTATGTGCACCTTCAATATTATATACCCTTTTAGGGATAGATTTCAAATAGCTCTGATATAGCAGAAACCACTAAATTATGAAATTGCTAAATTGGGAATTGTACTTCAACCCAGAACAAAAAATGTGCTTTGACGGACACTAAATATCTTGCCCAGCAACAACAGTACACCGGTGGGTAACGAGAGATTTAGAGGGAATTAAATTTGAGGCCTAGTATTTAGGCGCTGGGTCACCGGTATGGATTTAGTGACAGAATTAGACTTGGAAATACACAGTAGCGGGTGTGTGTGAAGTTATTCTGAATGACCCTATGTGCACCTTCAATATTATATACCCTTTTTGGGATAGATTTCAAATAGCTCTGATATAGCAGGAACCACTAAATTATGAAATTGCTAAATTGGGAATTGTACTTCAACCCAGAACAAAAAATGTGCTTTGACGGGCACTAAATAACTTTCCCAGCTACAACAGGACAACGGTAACGAGAGATTTAGAGGGATTTAAATTTGAGGCCTAGTATTTAGGCGCTGGGTGACAGGTATGGGTTTAGTGACAGAATTAGACTTGGAAATACACAGTAGCGGGTGTGTGTGAAGTTATTCTGAATGACCCTATGTGCACCTTCAATATTATATACCCTTTTTGGGATAGATTTCAAATAGCTCTGATATAGCAGAAACCACTAAATTATGAAATTGCTAAATTGGGAATTGTACTTCAACCCAGAACAAAAAATGTGCTTTGACGGACACTAAATATCTTGCCCAGCAACAACAGTACAGCGGTGGGTAACGAGAGATTTAGAGGGAATTAAATTTGAGGCCTAGTATTTAGGCGCTGGGTCACCGGTATGGATTTAGTGACAGAATTAGACTTGGAAATACACAGTAGCGGGTGTGTGTGAAGTTACTCTGAATGACCCTATGTGCACCTTCAATATTATATACCCTTTTTGGGATAGATTTCAAAGAGCTCTGATATAGCAGGAACCACTAAATTATGAAATTGCTAAATTGGGAATTGTATTTCAACCCAGAACAAGAAATGTGCTTGAACGGACACTAAATAACTCGCCCAGCTACAGCACTAGGGACAGATTTAGCTGGATATAAATTTG
Source organism: Bufo gargarizans (assembly GCF_014858855.1). NCBI lineage: Eukaryota > Metazoa > Chordata > Amphibia > Anura > Bufonidae > Bufo > Bufo gargarizans. The sequence goes on along the minus strand of NC_058081.1, from coordinate 249,765,415 downwards.
AGGCCTAGTATTTAGGCGCTGGGTGACAGGTATGGGTTTAGTGACAGAATTAGACTTGGAAATACACAGTAGCGGGTGTGTGTGAAGTTATTCTGAATGACCCTATGTGCACCTTCAATATTATATACCCTTTTTGGGATAGATTTCAAATAGCTCTGATATAGCAGGAACCACTAAATTATGAAATTGCTAAATTGGGAATTGTACTTCAACCCAGAACAAAAAATGTGCTTTGACGGGCACTAAATAACTTTCCCAGCTACAACAGGACAACGGTAACGAGAGATTTAGAGGGATTTAAATTTGAGGCCTAGTATTTAGGCGCTGGGTGACAGGTATGGGTTTAGTGACAGAATTAGACTTGGAAATACACAGTAGCGGGTGTGTGTGAAGTTATTCTGAATGACCCTATGTGCACCTTCAATATTATATACCCTTTTTGGGATAGATTTCAAATAGCTCTGATATAGCAGAAACCACTAAATTATGAAATTGCTAAATTGGGAATTGTACTTCAACCCAGAACAAAAAATGTGCTTTGACGGACACTAAATATCTTGCCCAGCAACAACAGTACACCGGTGGGTAACGAGAGATTTAGAGGGAATTAAATTTGAGGCCTAGTATTTAGGCGCTGGGTCACCGGTATGGATTTAGTGACAGAATTAGACTTGGAAATACACAGTAGCGGGTGTGTGTGAAGTTACTCTGAATGACCCTATGTGCACCTTCAATATTATATACCCTTTTTGGGATAGATTTCAAAGAGCTCTGATATAGCAGGAACCACTAAATTATGAAATTGCTAAATTGGGAATTGTATTTCAACCCAGAACAAGAAATGTGCTTGAACGGACACTAAATAACTCGCCCAGCTACAGCACTAGGGACAGATTTAGCTGGATATAAATTTGAGGCCTAGTATTTAGGCGCTGGGTGACCGGTATGGATTTAGTGACAGAATTAGACTGGGATATGGCCAAAAAATGAACAGACTATTGCTGGTTAAATGCACTTGGTGTGACAGCTTCACCCTGATGTAGGCTTTAGCCAAAAAACAACCACACCATTGAGGGTTAAATGCACTTGGTGACAGGCGCAGCTTGCCCCTGATTTTGTATATGGCCAAAAAATGAACAGACTATTGCTGGTTAAATGCACTTGGTGTGACAGCTTCACCCTGATGTAGGCTTTAGCCAAAAAACAACCACACCATTGAGGGTTAAATGCACTTGGTGACAGGCGCAGCTTGCCCCTGATTTTGTATATGGCCAAAAAATGAACAGACTATTGCTGGTTAAATGCACTTGGTGTGACAGCTTCACCCTGATGTAGGCTTTAGCCAAAAAACAACCACACCATTGAGGGTTAAATGCACTTGGTGACAGGCGCAGCTTGCCCCTGATTTTGTATATGGCCAAAAAATGAACAGACTATTGCTGGTTAAATGCACTTGGTGTCACAGCTTCACCCTGATGTAGGCTTTAGCCAAAAAACAACCACACCATTGAGGGTTAAATGCACTTGGTCGCAGCTTGTGCTGGCGCACCACAAGACACAAAATGGCCGCCGATCACCCCAGAAAAATGAGACTGACAAACGGTCTGTGCAGCCTAAAAACAGTGAGCAATTGAGGATCAGCAGCTCAATGATCCACAGCTGCAGATCGATCAGTTAATCAAGTCCTTTGGAGGAGTTAATCTGCCTAATCTCGCCCTACTGTCGCAGCCGCAACCTCTCCCTACGCTAATCAGAGCAGAGTGACGGGCGGCGCTATGTGACTCCAGCTTAAATAGAGGCTGGGTCACATGGTGCTCTGGCCAATCACAGCCATGCCAATAGTAGGCATGGCTGTGATGGCCTCTTGGGGCAAGTAGTATGACGCTTGTTGATTGGCTGCTTTGCAGCCTTTCAAAAAGCGCCAAGAAAGCGTCACAAAAGCGCGAAGAAAGCGACGAACACCGAACCCGAACCCGGACTTTTACGAAAATGTCCGGGTTCGGGTCCGTGTCACGGACACCCCAAAATTCGGTACGAACCCGAACTATACAGTTCGAGTTCGCTCATCCCTAGACAGGAGGGGAGAGATTTCCTTCAATAATTTCACCCTGCCGTATCTCACAGTTGAGAATCGGGAAGTATTAAATGCTTCAATAAGTCAACTAGGGGTTGAGGACGCCATAAAGTCCTTGCCTACTTGTAAAGGTTCTGGACCTGATGGCCTACTGGGGGAGTTCTTTAAACGTCTGAGATCTGAGCTCAGAGTGCACCTGGTGGAATTTTTCACTCATATATTGCAGGGCCACCCAATCATGACTTTAAGTATCACTTAAACTAAGTAAAGACTGTACTAACAGTGGGTCTTATAGACCCATTTCTTCAAAAAATCTTAGCCAGTAGATTGGCATGACTCCCCTGCATAACGGAAACGGGACGGATCCGTTTTGCAGTCCATAGACTTCTATTATGACGCAATGAATAACGGAATGTTTCTAAAGGCATTCCGTTATGCATTCCATCATAGAATTGCGTTATGGTCCGTGGTAACGGAATCCATAACGCAATTCACCTTTTACCAACAAACAAAGTGTGAACGAATTTCAAAATATGAAAATTGCGCATCTCTAATGAATACCAGTTTACTTCGGCCCAATATTTACAATATTTCCATGTCAAAATTTCTGCATGTCACAGGTGCGTAACTGAGCAGATCTGGTTAAACCATGAAAGTTTTATGCTCTCAAAGGATCTAGGGGCTGGATAGACACAATGTCAGATATTCAACACAGGTTAAGGACTCACTGAGAGGGAGGGTGTATTGGAACTGGGGTAAAGAGCTTGGAGATGGAGTTCAGAAAGGTTCAGATGAAGGTGGTCAATGAACAATAGAAGGAGATGCAATATCGAATTATGCATAAAGCAACCTAGAGGCTGTTTGGGGAGTATTTTTACCACTGACCTTACGCAGCTGTGTTTATCACTATTTCTTGACAGATCCTGATTGTGTGAAACGTACCGTATATTTCACCATTCGTTAGAACCCCAACCCTCAATATTAGCAGAAGTAGTATCTACACTTAAACGTCTAATAGTCCAAGACAAACTAGATGCATAGAGACATAAAGAGCAGAGCTCCCCAATTTTTTTTTAGGGAATTGAAGAAATGTATTGATTATTAATTGTCTTAATGAGAAATACAATGAATAGAATGGAGTACCACACACTAAAACAGCTGGTGCCAGCAAGGACTAAGTAGTTGTAATCAGTAGTATGAAGTTGCAGCACTTATTCTTTTGCAATTTTGGAAAATGTATTGATACATTAAAGTATAAAGTTCATGATCCAGTTACAAACTTGAAAATGATCAATAATGGATAACCACTCTTGGTATTGACGTTGACCGGACATTTTGGACCTTACGGACCTTCTTTATCGGTCTGATTATCTGTGAAAAAATAGCATAGGGTCCACAACTTAGTAATTAGGTAACCAGATAAGCATGTCCAAAAATAAAGTATCAATGACCCTATTGTATATAGATGGGTCTCAAGTGCAGTGATGGTCAGTTCGCCTTTTCGCCCGCCGGGGGGCCTTCATCGGTCTGTTCCTGGAACAGCCTGCTCCCGGTGACCGCATTTGTTTCAGACCGGCTCACGCACAGGCACAGGTAAGGACTTACCTGTGCATTGCCGGACTTGTGAATAAAGATGGCAGCCCACATGTGTTCGCGGGCGAACACGGCAAACTGGCTATCACTGCTCAAGTGATCCTAAGTTTGATATTGCAAAAAATCGGAACTGTGGTTACATATGCTTCAGTGGCTGGTATTATAGATTAAAATCTTGAAAAATATTTGAACATCCTATTACTCTGATAATATACAGTATATTCTATCAAAGATACATAAAAATCTTGTGGAACCTCCTGGGTGACACAAATTTTCTCTGGTAGGGATACATTTTTTTTACACATAGCTGTTTTCCTAGGCAAGGTATTACATTCTTTTGGCACTGGCGCTCTGTCCTATGTCTGTGATACCTCAGATTTTTTTAATTGAAATTGCAAGATGTAGATCTTTCAGGTCATGACACTGTCATTTTAGCATCTTTTGATGTTACAAGCCTTTGCACTTCTATTGACCATGATAGGGGCTTTAAAGTAATCCAAAACATGTTGCGGTATTCTTCATTCTCTGATGAGGCCCAACACTTCATCCTGTCACAAAGGATTTTTATATCCAACCACAGGGCGTGGCCATGGGGTCTTACGTGGCACCAACATACGCTAACATATACAGTATAAGAGACATTTAGAGGAGGACATAATCTATGTTTTCCACCATTTCTCTCAAGTTTTGAGGTGGTTACATCGATGACGTCTTCCTCATTTGGCCTCCTGAATCCCTATTTTCTTTCCATACTTTTCTCCATGACATTGACCCTGGAGTTAGGTTTACTGTCGTACTCTCCTTTAGTCATATTAAATTTTTTGACACCACCGTCAGGCTAATTAATGGTAGATTACAAACTGAGTTGTACACTAAACCAACTGACAAGAATTGTACGCCTAGATATGACAGTTGTCATCTTAGAAATATGATCCGAGATCTACCCTTTAGCAAATTTTTACACGTAAGACGCATTGTTTCTGGCAATACGATACTTAAAAGTAACTTGGGCAACATGGTGCATAAATGTCGAGAGAAGGGTTATGTCACGGTAGGTAGGTAAGCGGGGAAATAACCAAACACGGGAAAACAAATAGAATAAAGGGTCACCTCCTAGCGATCCCTAAATGCTTTCCCTAAACTGCTGTGCCCATGTGCATACCCTTAGGGTGGATATGCACATGCCCTCGTGCTTAAAGCTGAGCACCCTGGGCAAACCCTAAGCAGCAGGGAAAAGGGAAGAGGCAACCTGCTTCTTCAAACCAGGAAGAAGCAAGCATCTCCCAAGAGGCCTAGAAAAACACACAAAGGGAAATGAAGGAGAGGACAAATCTTGAGCAGAGCTGGAGTAGACGATCCACCACAAATCAAGAGCTCCCAGGAAAGAACTATGGAGAAGGAGGAACAAATAGCCTCATTAATAATCAACTCAGTACACCTGAGGGAAGGTGGATCCAGCTCAAACTCAAACTGAAACCAAAACAAAGAGAAGAATCATACATGTGCAGCCAGCCTGGCAGATCTCCGCACATTCACAGGGCAAGGCGTGACAGTGTCCCCCTCCCCCCCCTTCTATGGGTAACCTCCGGACACCCAGGACCAACTTTATCCGGGTGTGCCCTGTGAAAGGCCCTCACCAGGCGGCTAGCACTAACATCAGAAGCCGGAATCCCCATTCTTTCCTCGGGACCGTATCCCTTTCAGTGCACTAGGTACTGGAGGGAACGCCGAAGAACACGTGAGTCGATAATCCTAGAGATCTCAAACTCTAAATTGCCATCCACCAGGACAGAGGAGGTGGCAATGGAGATAGTTCCACAGGTTCCACATATTTCCTCAGTAAGGAACTGTGAAACACATTATGGATCTTCCAGGTCTGCGGAAGATCCAGACGAAACGCCACCGGGTTAACCACAGCAGAGATTTTGTAAGGGCCAATAAATCTTGGACCCAGTTTCCAAGATGGTACCTTGAGCTTAATGTTTTTAGTGGACAACCACACAGAATCACCGACACACAGGTCCGGACCAGTCATCCGTCTATATTTTTCACCCATCATTCCAAATTAACTTGGATTTTCCGCCAGATAGATGACAATCTCTCCTCTTCTGGCATTCCAGAAGTACCAAACTGTGGGTGAAAACCATATGTGCCAAAAAATGGCGACTTATCAGTAGACTCCTGTCTACGGTTATTCAAGGCAAATTCAGCTAGAGAGAAGAGCGAGGACCAGTCATCCTGGTGCTCGGCAACAAAACTCCTGAAATAGGTCTCCAGGTTTTGGTTAGTGCGCTCTGTCTGACCATTCGACTGGGGATAAAAAGCCAAAGAGAAGGACAGTTGAATTCCAAGACGAGAGCAAAACACCCTCCAAAATCTGGAAACAAAATGAGTCCCTCTATCAGACACCACATCAGCGGGAATGCCATGTAGTTTTACAATGTTATCGATAAAAACCTGAGCGAGAATTTTGGCATTGGGCAAGCTAGGTAACGGTAGAAAGTGGGCCATCTTACTGAAGCGGTCCACTACCACCAAAATCACTGTTTTCCCAGAGGAACTTGGTAAATCGGTAATAAAGTCCATGGACAAATGCGTCTAAGGACGCGACGGGATGGACAAAGGAACAAGGGATCCTGAAGGCCGAGTGTGTGCCACCTTCCCTAGGAACCCTTCGTGACAACCCATCTGCCTTGACGTTTTTAACCCCAGGGTGAAAGGTGACCACAACATTGAAACTAGTAAAAAACAGTGACCACCTAGCCTGTCTAGGATTCAGGCACTTAGCAGACTGCAGGTAAGCCGACTTCTTGTGGTCAGTATATACCATAATAGGATGAGTAGCCCCTTCCAACCAGTAATTTAATGCCCAGTAATTCTCTCTCTCCTACATCATCATTTCTTTCAGCGCAGAGAGTTTTTTGGAGAAAAAAGCACAAGGATGCCATTTGCTAGGGGATGGACCCTGAGACAAATCTGCTCCAACCCCCACTTCTGATGCATCAACCTCCACAACGAACGGTTGAGATACATCTGGTTGCATAAGAATGGGAGCAGACGCAAAACATTTCTTAATAGCAGAAAAGGCCTGTAATGTCTCATTCGACCAGACAGAGAAGTCGGCCCCTTTTTTAGTCATATCTGTCAAAGGTTTTGCAATGGTGGAATAATTCAAGATTAATTTTCTGTAGTAATTGGTAAAACACCAAAACCGCATCAGAGCTTTCTGATTCTCCGGCCGGTCCAATTCCAGTACCTCCTGGAGCTTTTTGGGGTCCATACGAAAACCAGAGTCAGAAAGCAGGTATCCCAAAAACGGTAGCTCCTAGACAGCAAATACACATTTTTCCAAATTTGCATACAATTTATTCTCCCAACGGATCGACAACAACTGTGTCACGTGATCCTGATGGGTCTCCAAATCAGGTGAGTAAATTAGTATGTCATCAAGATAAATAACAACAAACCTTCCCACTAAATGATGGAAAATATCATTGACAAATCGCTGAAAGACTGCTGGCGCATTAGTTAAACCAAAGGGAATGACAAGATTCTCAAAATGACCTTTATTCTGATCAAATTATAGGCTCCTCTTAAACCCAACTTGGAGAACACCTTGGCTCTGACAATTTGATCAAATAGATCAGAAATCAAAGGAAGGGGATACGGATCACGGACCGTAATAAGATTCAATTACCGGAAATCCAAACGCCGTCTAAGTGATCTGTCTTTCTTTTTTGCGAAAAAGAAGCTGGTGGCCACAGGGGACTTGGATGGCCTAATATGTCCCTTTGCCAAACTCTCGGAAATATACTTCCACATAGCCTCTCTTTTGGGTTGGGAAAGATTGGATAGCCGAGATTTTGGGAGTTTAGCTCCAGGGATGAGATTGACTGGTGGACAATCATATTCTCGATGGGGGATGGGGGCAGCTCCTGAGCTCCACCCTCCGAGAATACGTCAGCAAAATCAGAGAGAAACTGAGGTAGTTGACACCCCTGAGATAGAAGCACAGAGACAGTTGTCCGTACAAAATTCACTCCAGCTACTGATTTGTCTTGTTTGCCAGTCAATAGTAGGGTTATGCTTTATCAACCATGGTGAACCTAGAACCATGGGAGCAGGCAAGCCCCTCAAACAAAACAAGAAATGGACTCAACATGCGAATCACCCACCCTTAACTGAATGTCATGAACGATATGAGTAAGGCTACTTTCACACTTGCATTCGGAGCGGATCCATCTGGTGTCTGTACAGACGGATCCGCTCCTATAATGCAAACGCTTGCATCCGTTCAGAACGGATCCGTTTGCACAACAGTTTTTTTCAGATCTGATTTTTCACTTTGTGAAAACTCAGATCCGACAGTATATTCTAACACAGAGGCGTTCCCATGGTGATGGGGACGCTTCAAGTCAGAATATACTAAAAGAACTGTGTACATGACTGCCCCCTGCTGCCTGTTTTTAACTCATTGGTGGCCAGTGCGGCCACCCCCCCCCCCCCCCCCCCGTTTTTAACTCATTGGTGGCAAGTGCGGCCGGCCCCCCCTCCCTCCCCCTGTTTTCAACTCATTGGTGGCCAGTACGGGCGGCCCCCCTCCCTCCCCCTGTTTTTAACTCATTGGTGGCCAGTGCGGACGGCCCCTTCTACCTCCCCCCCTGTTTTTAACTCATTGGTGGCCAGTGCGGCCGCCCCCCCCCCCCTGTTTTTAACTCATTGGTGGCCAGTGCGGGCGGCCCCCCTCCCTCCCCCCCTGTTTTTAACTCATTGGTGGCCAGTGCGGCTGGCCCCCCCTCCCCCCTAATTAAAATGACCGACCCCCCATCATTGGTGGCAGAGGAGAGTTCAGATCGAAGTCCCAGTTTAATCGCTGGGACTCCGATCAGTAACCATGGCAACCAGGACGCTACTGCAGTCCTGGTTGCCATGGTTACTTAGCAATATTAGAAGCATCATACTTACCTGCTGCGCTGTCATTAAGCAATGCGCCGCACAGACCTGTCACTTACCAGTAGGAGGAGCTCCCGGCCGGTCACAGACAGCGCAGCAGGTAAGTATGATGCTCCTAATATTGCTAAGTAACCATGGCAACCAGGACTGCAGTAGCGTCCTGGTTGCCATGGTTACCAATCGGAGTCCCAGCGATTAAACTGGGACTCCGATCGGAACTCTCCGCTGCCACCAATGATGGGGGGTCGGTCATTATAATTAGAGGGGGAGGGGGGCCGCCCGCACTGGCCACCAATGAGTTAAAAACAGGGGGGGGAGGGGGGCCGCCCGCACTGGCCACCAATGAGTTAAAAACAGGGGGGTAGGGAGGGGGGCCGCCCGCACTGGCCACCAATGAGTTAAAAACAGGAGGGGAGGGAGGGGAGGCCGTCCGCACTGGCCACCAATGAGTTAAAAACGGGGGGGGGGGGGGGTCATTTAGTATATTCTAACTTGAAGCGTCCCCAAGTTAGAATATACTGTGTCAACGTCAAACGGATCCGTCCCCATTGACTTGCATTGTAAGTCTGGACGGATCCGTTTGGCTCCGCACGGCCAGGCGGACACCAAAACGCTGCAAGCTGCGTTCAGGTGTCTGCCTACTGAGCGGAACGGAGGCCAAACGGAGCCATACTGATGCATTCTGAGCGGATCCGCATCCACTCAGAATGCATTGGGGCAGTACGGATCCATTCGGGGCCGCTTGAGAGAGCCTTTAAACGGAACTCACAAGCGGAGCCCCGAACGCAAGTGTGAAAGTAGCCTAAGACTCTTTTGTAAGAGAGGGGAGGAATCAATAGCAAACACTGGTATTAACTTTTCTAAAGTGCTAGTTCTAAAACCAAGATTTTGGAGGAACTGAATATCAATAAGGTTTACCCCCGCACCACTGTCAACAAATACCTCAAAATCAAAATTTCCTTAGTCTAGCACCACCATGACAGGCAGGAGGAAACGAGTATTGCAGGGAGAATGCATAAGTGCTTGCTCAGACTCCCCATTCACACTAACAAGAGTAAGGGAAGTCTTTTTTTTTCTCTTTATGTGAATACCTCCGTAGTTTTTCATTACCGCTTTGAAGTTTAACCAAAGGACGTGCACAAACAAAATGACCTTCTTTTCCACAGAAGTAACATAGCTTATTCAGCTTCCTAAAATCCCTATCACCTTTCTCTAAGATGTCAATCAAGCCGCACTGCCAAAGACATGGCTGTCTCCAATGAATTGGGATACTCATGAAAAGCAATGGCATCTTTCAACCTCTCAGACAGTCCCTGACAAAACTGACTCCGGAGTGCAGGATCATTCCACCCCGAGTCAGTTGCCCATCTTCTAAATTCTGCACAATACACCTCCGCAGTACGTTCTCCCTGTAACAAACTGCGCAGCTTAGATTCAGCCATAGAGACGCGGTCTGGGTCATCATAAATCAAGCCCAAAGCTCTAAAAAATTCATCCATCGACCGGAGGGATGGTGAACCAGTTGGCAGAGAAAAAGCCCAGGACTCCGCATCCCCTTTGAGCAGAGATATAATGATCCCCACTCTTTGATTCTCGTCACCAGATGACATCGGCCGCAGACGAAAATACAACCTGCAGGACTCCCTGAACCGTATAAAGTCATCACCACCCCCTGAGAACCTATCAGGGAGAGCGACTTTAGGCGCCAGACGCCAGAGCATTCTGACACCGTGCAACAGAACATGGGAAAACAAACAGAATAAACGACTAGGCCCAAAAGCTAAGGAGAAAAGGGTCTCCTCCTAGCGATCCCTAAAAGCTTTCCCTAAACTGCTGTGCCCATGTGCATACCCTTAGGGTGGATATGCACATGCCCTCGTGCCTAAACCTGAACACCCTGGGCAAACCCTAAGCAGCAGGGAAAAGGGAAGAGGCAACCTGCTTCTTCAAACCAGGAAGAAGCAAGCGTCTCCCTAGAGGCCTAGCAAAAAAAACACAAAGGGAAATGAAGGAGAGGACTTATCTTGAGCAGAGCTGGAGCAGACGATCCACCACAAATCAAGAGCTCCCAGGAAAGAACTATAACCCGCACAGGCCACTGGGAGAAAGAGGAATAAATAGCCTCACTAATAATCAACCCAGTACACCTGAGGGAAGGTGGATCCAGCTCAAACCCAAACCAAAACAAAGAGAAGAATCAGACATGTGCAGCCAGCCTGGCAGATCTCCGCACATTCACAGGGCAAGGCGTGACAGGTTACCCCAATGCAATATTACAACCACAGAAGTCCAAGGTTCTTGCTCTTGGCAGACAACAGACATTACAAAGGGCATCTAGATCTTCTTTGGGGCCTAGAATTCCTTTTATTTCAAGCTATAATGAACACAGCCTGCATAATAACTCCATAATCAAACGTCACTGGCCCATGCTCTCTGACTGTATAAAGGGTGTTCCTGAGTTTACCCCTCCTCCTTTATTCTCCTATCGTAGATCTAGGAATCTTACAGACCATTTAGTATCCGCTGATGTATTACATAATGCAATCTGAACCCAGACTGTGCTGTCCATTCGTAAATCTGGTTGCTTCCCTCGCTTAAGATGTGTCAACTGTCGCCTTATGATTACAGGCGACCGGTTTACACACCCTGACATGGGTGAAACATTTCCTATTAGACATTATCTAACATGTGATAGTGATCCTAATCATGTCATTTATGTATTATCTTGCCCCTGTAATTTACTTTATGTGGGTGAGACTACTCTTGATTTAAAGGATCACTGTCACATTTAGACCCTAATTTCAATTTTCATATATGTAGTTACTAATAACATGATATTCCAGAATCAGTTACTATTAGACTGACTTACCCCATATTTAATAAGATTCAGCCCTTAGGAACCACTCTGCATAAAACTGCAATTTCACTATTCAGTTAAGATGGCTGCCACTGCCCTCACCCTGAGGCTAATCCCGCCTGCCCTCACTAGCCAGTAACAATAGCCCCCCCAAATGTGTCAGTAACCAGACCCCTCCCCCCTAAAGGGTTAATCTCCTGCAACACAAAGGGGTCCTCTTACCACATGTTGCTTTCATTTATACACTGAGCAGATGGCAGATCTCCCTTCCCTGGTCTGCGTTGCTCCAACTCTGCATTGTCCAGCTCTGCTGAGTGAGGGAGCGTCTGCCAAGCGCAGGGACAGGGAGAAGTGCACACAGCCCAGGCACTGTTATCAGCTGCTGGGGAGGACCTGGCTTTAATCATTTACAGTCCCTGGCTGTCAGTAATGTAAGCCTGCACACGCTGCCTGCTCCGTCCTTCAACACATAGATGGACCATGCCTAGCAACCCTATTTTAAGCACAGGTAAAAGTAGGCAGTACAGGGAACAAAAATGTGGAATTAAGGGGTAATTGAATACACAGTGAAAAGTTGAAATAGGGCCACCAAGGAGATATTAATCACCACAATCCAATACTCCCCCAAAAAAAAAAAACAACAGTTATCCTTTAAAAACCTGACTCAACCAATATCTTTATACTATTCGTAAGAAACGTCAGTATCTACCAATGCCTAAACACTTTTCAGATTTGAAACACACTGAACAACAGCTACATTTTCAGATCATTGACCATGTCCCCCCATCGAGGAGAGGTGGCCATAGATCAGACATATTGAATAAAAAAGCGCTTCAATGGATCTTTAGATTAAACATGCTGAAACCCAAGGGTCTCAATGTGGATTTTAAGTTGAATACAATAATATGCTGATTTCTTATCACTGCTGACGTATGGGAGGTGTCTTGACCCCAGCTTCTTGTATGGTTTCCGATCAGCACCGATGTGCTAGCAGGTTACTTGCATTATGATTATTATTATTTTTATTTTATTTTACCGTATATATATCCATGATCTATTTTTTTATTTTTTTCATAGACGTGTGCTGACAGCATTTGACCCGCCGGGGGACTAACGTCATATTTTTGGTTGCCATACTTAAATGATGTACTGTTATTGTGAGAGCTATAGTAGAGTGTTAATGTGGGAGCCTATAGGTGGTCACTCCACGGGAGTGGGATTGTCCTACCCTTTGTCTCTCTGCCAGTTAGGAGCTGTCTATCCAGCCAGTATTGGAGTGATGACCCCTTTCTTCAATCTTCTAGCAGTGCCACTTTATGAGGAGATCCCTCTCTTTATGGTTTACTTAAGAATCTAAGTGTCCAGTTCATCTGTTAATTTCTTTTTATTATATGTATGCCAGTCCCCTATTATTTGCTCTAATGCCACTGCTGCTTCTTCCTTTTTTAGTGTTTTTGCGGCTATGATGTAGAGAGCGCTCATGCTTGTTTTTATGTACTATAGAGCAGTTTGCCCTTCTTTTTTCCCTATTCCAAGATGGCCACCACTTGTGCATGTTACAGCCCATGTCAGGCACGCTCAATACACTTTGGGCTTTCCTCTACCTCCTCTAGTCTTTCTAGACATGCACTGTGGCGCTTTGGAAATGCCGATCTCGGCGTGCTGTTATGCTGATAGTCCCCTGGTGAGCTAAACTGTTTGATCTTTTTATTTAATAATCATTTAAATATGAAATACACAGGTGTAATAAAGACTTATTATGAATATAAATCATGGCATTATATGAAATTATGCACTTTCTATTATGTGTTTTGGGAAATGACAATCATGTGTATGAATTACAAAGATGCATAATGTTGGAACATGGTACTTCTACACATTTATGCCACTATAGGCACTTTATTTTCTGTTATTTATGCTTAATTATGTATATTGATTCAGCATTTCACATGAACTATATATATATATATATATATATACACACACACAGTATATATATATATATATATATATATATATATACACACACACAATATATATATATATATATATATATATATACACACACAGTACAGACCAAAAGTTTGGACACACCTTCTCATTCAAAGAGTTTTCTTTATTTTTATAACTATGAAAATTGTAGATTCACACTGAAGGCATCAAAACTATGAATTAACACATGTGGAATTATATACATAACAAAAAAGTGTGAAACAACTGAAAATATGTCATATTCTATGTTCTTCAAAGTAGCCACCTTTTGCTTTGATTACTGCTTTGCACACTCTTGGCATTCTCTTGATGAGCTTCAAGAGGTAGCCACCTGAAATGGTCTTCCAACAGTCTTGAAGGAGTTCCCAGCGATGCTTAGCACTTGTTGGCCCTTTTGCCTTCACTCTGCGGTCCAGCTCACCCCAAACCATCTCGATTGGGTTCAGGTCCAGTGACTGTGGAGGCCAGGTCATCTGGTGCAGCACCCTATCACTCTCCTTCATGGTCAAATAGCCCTTACACAGCCTGGAGGTGTGTTTGGGGTCATTGTCCTGTTGAAAAATAAATGATGGTCTAACTAAGCGCAAACCGGATGGAATAGCATGCCGCTGCAAGATGCTGTGGTAGCCTTGCTGGTTCAGTATGCTTTCAATTTTGAATAAATCCCCAACAGTGTCACCAGCAAAGCACCCCCACACCATCACATCTCCTCCTCCATGCTTCACGGTGGGAACTAGGTATGTAGAGTCCATCCGTTCACCTTTTCTGCGTCGCACAAAGACACGGTGGTTGGAACAAAAGATCTCAAATTTGGACTCATCAGACCTAAGCACAGATTTACACTGGTCTAATATCCATTCCTTGTGTTCTTTAGCCCAAACAAGTCTCTTCTGCTTGTTGCCTGTCCTTAGCAGTGGTTTCCTAGCAGATATTCTACCATGAAGACCTAATTCACACAGTCTCCTCTTAACAGTTGTTCTAGAGATGTGTCTGCTGCTAGAACTCTGTGTGGCATTGACCTGGTCTCTAATCTGAGCTGCTGTTAACCTGCGATTTCTGAGGCTGGTGACTTGGATGAACTTATCCTCCACAGCAGAGGTGACTCTTGGTCTTCCTTTCCTGGGGCGGTCCGCATGTGAGCCAGTTTCTTTGTAGCGCTTGATGGTTTTTGTGACTGCACTTGGGGACACTTTCGAAGTTTTCCCAATTTTTCGGACTGACTGACCTTCATTTCTTAAAGTAATGATGGTCACTCTTTTTTCTTTACTTAGCTGCTTTTTTCTTGCCATAATACAAATTCTAACAGTCTATTCCGTAGGACTATCAGCTGTGTATCCACCTGACTTCTCTACAATGCAACTGATGGTCCCAACCCCATTTATAAGGCAAGAAATCCCACTTATTAAACCTGACAGGGCACACCTGTGAAGTGAAAACCGTTTCAGGTGACTACCTCTTGAAGCTCATCAAGAGAATGCCAAGAGTGTGCAAAGCGGTAATCAAAGCAAAAGGTGGCTACTTTGAAGAACCTAGAATATGACATATTTTCAGTTGTTTCACACTTTTTGGTTATGTATATAATTCCACATGTGTTAATTCATAGTTTTGATGCCTTCAGTGTGAATCTACAATTTTCATAGTCATGAAAATAAAGAAAACTCTTTGAATGAGAAGGTGTGTCCAAACTTTTGGTCTGTACTGTATATACTGCCAAAAAAGTCCAGCGGGAGCACCAAACCAGGGAACGGGTGCAATGTCCACAAGGGCAGCGGCAATACCCCAATAGTACAGCTTAGAAAAAATAGGACTGCACTTTTATTCTGGAGTGCAGTCCTATTTTTTCTAAGCTATATATATATATATATATATATATATATATCTTGTTCACTTGTAAAACTGCTTGAGAAAGGCTCTAGGGTTGAGCGTCGCATATCCACATAGGTGAATGGTCACAGAAGTAAATTACCCTTAAAATATAACCTTTATTAAATACGATAATAAAATAGATATTCCCTCAAAAAAGTGATATATATATATATATATATATATACAGATATAAAGAAAAAATCCGCCTGAATAGGCGTGATTTAGTGATCAATCCAAAATACCTCTAACATTGATAAACAGTTACAAAGAGGTAAATGTGGATAAGTAGGAGGATGCAGGGTACTAATTACATAACATAATAAACAGATACCGTATCATAGGGGTTAATACCCTTTAGTAACAGAACGGCTAAAAATACATAACAGAATTGATATAACTGTTAGCAGCCATGTACTAGTTACTCACGGTACCCAGGTATGATATATTGGTGATCACAGATGAAAGGATATTAGTAGTCGATGATTGGAAATTTCTTTTTACCTTGATGCTGGCGACAACTGAATGAATGCGAAGGTGGTATAGTCGAAGCCAGCTGAGTGGAGGTCAGGGAAGGTATAACCCTAAATATCCCTAGGGGTCTCCCTACCTAACTGTGGAGCACCCGCCCAGAAAAGGGTGACCCCACTCAATCGACGGCTCACCCTAATGTGCCCTGGATGCCCCTAAAAACCACATTAGTAATGCTAAAAGTCGTTCCGACGTGTTTCCCTAACGGGTAGAGAAGGTTCCTCAGGGGACAAGTAATAATCTGGTGGTGATGTCCCAGATACTGGCCGCCTAGATGATAAGAGGTGCAAAGAGTGTCCAAACAAACCATACCTTAATACAGACGCAATTCTCCTGGTGCCACCGCTCAAGAATCAAAAAACGGAAGTGACAATACATCACTTCCGGTATTTGGAACGCAGAATGCGTTCCACCGCTGACTTACTTCCGGTATATGGAACACAAGCAGCGCTCCAAATTCACAGGACAATAGCACAGAGGGATTAATACCCAGGATCAATGTGCAACATTGCATAAAGCATAAACTATATCATGAGGGGCTGAGAGGCATGTGGTATGGGATCAATATCCATATAACGTATAATAATTAGATTATTAAAAATATGAATGGACAAACTGGAATAGGAGCCAGTAGGACATAAAAAAGAGGGTATGTATGTAGAAAGAGGATAATATAAACGGGGGTCAAGGATATAATAGCCATAAACCCATGAATCCTCATAGATAACAACAAAACGCACAGGACTGATTTTGGTCTGATGAATAAGGCAGATAAATATGCGTATATAAATGTAAGAGGCAGGATAAATGGTATGGTTTGTTTGGACACTCTTTGCACCTCTTATCATCTAGGCGCCCTGTATCTGGGACATCACCACCATATTATTACTTGTCCCCTGAGGAACCTTTGCTACCTGTTGGGGAAACGCGTCGGGACGACTTTTATCATTACCTAATGTGTTTTTTATGGGCATCCAGGGCACATTAGGGTGAGCCATCTATTGAGTGGGGTCACCCTTTTTGGGGCGGGTGCTCCACAGTTAGGTAGGGAGACACCTAGGGATATTTAGGGTTATACCTTCCCTGACCTCCACTCAGCTGGCTTCGACTATACCACCTCCGCATCATTTCAGTTGTCGCTGGCATCAAGGTGAAAAGGAATTTCCAATCATCGACTACTAACATCCTTTCATCTGTGATCACCACTATATCATACCTGGGTACCGTGAGTAACTAGTACATGGCTGCTAACAGTTATATCAATTCTGTTATGTATTTTTAGCCGTTCTGTTACTAAAGGGTATTAACCCCAATGATACGGTATCTGTTTATTATGTTATGTAACCGGTGCCCTGCATCCTCCTACTTATCCACATTTACCTCTATGTAACTGTTTATCAATGTTAGAGGTATTTTGGATTGATCACTAAATTCACGCCTATTCAGGCAGATTTTTCTTTATATCTGTATATATATACACATCACTTTTTTTAGGGAATATCTATTTTATTATTGTATTATATGCCGATGACGTCTTCTCTTTCGGTGATGTCATCGGTGCAGGCGCACTGAGGGAGTTCTGAGGAGACGAGCCTCCTCATCTCAGAGCGCCTGCGCCGAATGAACAGAGGCGCTCGATTTTTGAAATACTGACAGGGCCGGCCGGAGGAGGAGATCCCGGCTGGCCCTGTCAATCAACACGACGAGGGGGTGTTTTTTTTGCGGCGGCTACCAGCAAGTAGACGCCCTACTTGCTGGTAGAGACCTGATTTGCATATAATAAAACGTTGTTTTCTTAAGAAACGGCCGCATGAAAGTAAGTAACACCATTATATTCTCATATATCGCACTATAACGAATGTAACTAGCCCAAAAAAATAAAAATCACTTTAGTGGGGTGACAGAAGCCCTTTAATATAATTGCCGGCATTTCTCTTTACTGAATATGTGCCTCCTTATTATGCTTTGCCATTTGGGATTCATCCCACTGCCTTCTGTGATAGTCCTTCTATATATGTTCCACACCTATTAGGGATTGTACACTCCTTACATATCCCCACTTCCCAGCATTACCATTACTTCTATGACTTTACCTTTATTGGTATATGCTTCCTATTGTCATTTACCCTTTTGTGATATCTTCCTTTATTTTTGGACATGCTTATCTGGTTACTTCATTACTAAGTTGTGGACCCTATGCTATTCTATCACAGATAATTACACCACTGAAGAAGGTCCGTAAGGGCAAAAACGTCCGGTCAATGTCAATCAATACCAAGAGTAGTTATCCATTATTGATCATTTTCCAGTTTGTAACTGGATCATGAACTTTGTGCTTTAATGTATCAATAAATTATCCAAAATTGCAAAAGAATAATCTGAGTGCTGCAACTTCATACTATCAATGAGAAATGCAGTCATTGATGAGACCCTTTAGATTGTATGGTATCAAACACAATGTGACCGAAGTACCATGGGAAGATTATGATGGCAGAGAAGGTTTGGTCCAATGGTCACTGGTGAAGTAGAAAACTGACCATTGTTAAATTTATTTTGATTCTATGCTTTTTTTATGGTTACTTGAAAAATGAGAATGGGGCAGCAATCTGAATTATGACGGGAAATATCCTCAGTTTGATTGTTCTACTATGGCTTAGGACTTTTTCTGTTCATTATTATTTCCTATATTACTTAATTGTAATTGTGCTGCTTACTCAATAAAAATGTCAAAAAAAAATACTTTATTTTGACACAGATACACCATCTGTGCAGCCAGATATACCACCTGTGAAGCCTGTTCAACTACACAAGGGCACTGAAGGGAGGGAGGCCCAGCCAGATCGCAGCAGCTGGGCATTTAGATTTCAGTCCCCGTAGTAACAGATGGATGGGGGTGGAGTTAGCGGGTATGTGGCTGTCTCTGGCGGGATATCATCGCTATATTCTGCCAAGATTCTGCTTCCCAAGATTTCAAAGTCTTCTAAAGACAGCTGGTAAGTACAGCATTATGACTTCCATGTTGTGCATGATGCTTTCAGTGTAAGTGATGGGTGCGTAATGTTAACAGTATGTTCAGTATGAGTGAAATGTCAACTTTGTGTGAGTAGCTTGTGTGTAGCATATAGTGTGTCTGATGTATTTTTGGTGGCATCTATGCCAGTCATATCCAGTGTGAGTGACTTGTAGGATGTGTGTTAGTTGCATTTGCAGTGTTCTGCGACTTAGTGGTATGTGCAGAATTTGCCCGGTGTCTGATTGGTGTATACGGCATGTCTCTAGAGTGTTAGTAATGTGTGCAACATATGCCCATCATGTGCATGGTATGTGCAATATATGCCCAGTGTGTGCACCATGTTTCAGTGTGCTAGTGATAAGTGGGCCATCAAGGGTGTAGCTATAGGGGGTGCAGAGGTAGCAGTCGCTACGGGCCCAGGAGCCTGAGGGGGCCCAAAGACCGTTATGTCACATAAGAAGACCTATAATATAGAAAGGGTATGCTGGTCAAGTTACACCTCTGGCTAGAAGAAAGGGGTTAGGTCAAGAATTAGGCATGGGGAGCGGGTGTATCAATTTTTGCCTTAGGCAACACGAAGGTTATGTGCTACCCTGACCCTGGCTAGAAAGCACTGATAGAAGGGGGGCCCAAGCTAGACTTGCACCAGGGCCCGTGAGTCTTTAGCTACGCCCCTGTGTGTCATGTCTTCAGTGTGCTAGTGATATGTGTGTCAGTGCCATTTTTTCAGTGTCTAAGGGCTCTTTCACACTTGCGTTGTGCGGATCCGGCATAGAGTTCCGTCGTCGGGGCTCTATGCCGGAAGAATCCTGATCAGTTTTATCCTAATGCATTCTGAATGGAGAGAAATCCGTTCAGGATGCATCAGGATGTCTTCAGTTCTGGAACGGAACGTTTTTTTGGCCGGAGAAAATACCGCAGCATGCTGCGCTTTTTGCTCCGGCCAAAAATCCTGAACACTTGCCGCAAGGCCGGATCCGGAATTAATGCCCATTGAAAGGCATTGATCCGGATCCGGCCTTAAGCTAAACGTCGTTTCGGCGCATTGCCGGATCCGACGTTTAGCTTTTTTAGAGTGGTTACCATGGCTACCGGGACGCTAAAGTCCTGGCAGCTATGGTAAAGTGTAGCGGGGAGCAGGGGAGCGGTATACTTACCATCCGTGCGGCTCCCGGGGCGCTCCAGAGTGACGTCAGGGCGCCCCAAGTGTATGGATGACGTGATCACATGGAACATGTCATCCATGCGCACGGGGTGCTCTGACGTCATTCTGGAGCGCCCCGGGAGCCACACGAACTGTAAGTATACCGCTCCCCCGCTTCCCGCTCCTACTATGGCAACCAGGACTTTAATAGCGTCCTGGGTGCCATAGTAATACTGAACGCATTTTGAAGACAGCTCCGTCTTCAAATGCTTTCAGTTCACTTGCGTTTTTCCAGATCCGGCGTGTAATTCCGGCAAGTGGAGTACACGCCGGATCCGGACAACGCAAGTGTGAAAGAGCCCTTAGTGATGTGTGCTTCATGTGTCCAGTGTGCTAGAGGTGTTTGGGTCGTGTTTTATTGGCAGGTGGGGCATATGTCTAGTGATGATAGCTTTTGACACTAAATGGCAACATAATTCTCGCACAGAGACCATCTACTGCCACCCTCCCCATCTGCTACCATATACTCCAATCCTCCCTCAGTTTGACAGCCACGTCCTAATATGACAAATTGTGTAGAGCCCCACTACATGTTTTCTGTATTTCCTGAATCAGAACAAAGAGCTAGAGATATGATACGGATGTCAAGTAACAATCATTCTGTGATATTTGTGCTATTAATGCTATAAGGATATGAGATGCCTCATGCAGTTGCAGTTTTGCTTTGCAACAATGTACACAATCCAAAGCTTCATGAAATCATTGTATAGTGATTTTATTACATCTAGAGAACTCTTAGGAGTCATTTTTATTGCCGCTCTCTTTACTTCACTTGAAGAGTCTGATGAATACATTAAAGAGATTTGAAAGAATGCAAACTCATGACCATGCATAGCTATTTCTCCTAACCCTGCCATAAACATGCAAGCGCGACCTAGCATGCATCTTTATTTAAATAGGAAGAGGGGAATAAGACACTTCTAGATCAGAATTTATAACAGCAGGAGGTTGTTCACCCACTGACTTGCCCACAACATGCTTGTACAACTATCAATACACTCACCTGTGTTGAGACAAGGAGCTATAGTCTGTAGATGCACACCCGTCGGATTCACCCACTGCCCTTCATCATCTCCAGTGAAAAACACTGGAAACAACACAACACTAAGGCCCCTTTCACACGGGCGAGTTTTCCACGCGGGTTCAATGCGTAAGTTGAACGCATTGCTCCCGCACTGAATCCGGACCTATTCATTTCTATGGGGCTGTGCACATGAGCGGTGATTTTCACGCATCACTTGTGCGTTGCGTGAAAATCGCAGAAAGCTCTATTTTCTGCGTTTTTCACGCAACGCAGGCCCCATAGAAGTGAATGGGGCTGCGTGAAAATCGCAAGCATCCGCAAGCAAGTGCGGATGCGGTGCGATTTTGACTCACGGTTGCTAGGAGATGATCGGGATAGGGACCCGATCATTATTATTTTCCCTTATAACATGGTTATAAGGGAAAATAATAGCATTCTGAATACAGAATGCTAACTAAAATAGCGCTGGAGGGGTTAAAAAAATAATAATAATTTAACTCACATTAATCCACTTGTTCACACAGCCGGCTTCTCTTCTGTCTTCATCTATGAGGAAAAGAACCCTTGATGACTTCACTACGCTCATCACATGGTCATCACATGATCCATCACCATGGTAAAAGATCATGTGATGGACCATGTGATGAGCGCAGTGACGTCATCAAAGGTCCTATTTCTCAAAGAAGAAGACAGAAGAGATGCCTGCTGTGCAGACAAGTGGATTAAGGTGAGTTACATTTATTATTATTTTTTTTAACCCCTCCAGCCCTATTGTACTAAGCATTCTGTATTCAGAATGCTATTATTTTCCCTTATAACCATGTTATAAGAGAAAATAATACAATCTACACAACCTTGAACCCAAACCTGAACTTCAGTGAAGAAGTTCGGGTCTGGGTACCACATTCAGTTTTTTATCACGCGCGTGCAAAACACATTGCACCCGCGCAATAAAAACAATGGAACGCAATCGCAGTCAAAACTGACTGCAATTCGGTACCTACTCGCGCGGGTTTGCCGCAACACATCCGGACCTTATCCGGACACGCTCATGTGAAAGAGGCCTAATAAAGGTTAGGGATCTAAAAAAAAAAAAAAAAAGTGCATCCCTTAAAATGCACACATATTGTAAAACTAAATATTGTGAAAATAATAATTTTATATAAATCAATTTATAATTCATGTATTTCTATTTTTCTGAATAGCAGGATGTAAATAAATGAAGTTATAATCTCTTATGTAAATGAAAATTACTGGGTAACAGAACTATTTTTGATATTAAATATGTCTGGTTTCCATTGTCATCAATTTTCATAAAGCCTGTTCATGTAAATAAAATAAAATGCTATGAGAATAGCACACTAAATTAAGTTTATTATTTGAAATGTCGACTCATGACATTTTCTCAAGGCTGCTATGTTGTATGTCTTAAGAATATTAGGCACAATTACGTGTCAGTTTATTCCATGGCTACTTCTATAAACATTTTATGCAGTCACTGTTATATCTTTTCACTGTAGCAAATCTTTTGGAGAAGAAAATAGTTTTTAAAAGCTACTAAATTAATTCTGTTTAAATAAGGCCTATAAAACGGGGTTGTCCGGGTTCAGAGCTGAACCCGGACATCCCCCCCCATTTTCACCCAGGCAGCCCCCCTGACTTGGGCATCGGAGCAGTTCATGCTCCGGTGCTCTCCTTTGCCCTGTGCTAAATTGCGCAGGGCAAAGGCATTTTCAGGAGTTCCGGTGACGAACCGGGCTCTCCATGGGGCTGCCAGGAAGCCCGGTGACATCACCAGCACTGATGGGCAGGCTTTAGCGCTGCCCTAGCCAATAAAACGGGTAGGGCAGCGCTAAATCATGCCGATCAGAGCCGGTGTCGTCACCAAAGACACTGCTGGGAGCAAGCCTCCACCCAGCAGTGTGTTATTGTAAATAAAAGAGCCCTTGCTCTGCGCAATCCAGATCAGGGCAAGAGAGAGCGTCGTAGCATGAAATGCTCCGCTGCTAGCATCAGGGGGGCTGCCTGGGTGAAATTATGGTTTTCAGCTCTGAACCAGGACAACCCCTTTAATTCAAAATGGAGTAGCAATACTCCTTTAACAACATATTACATTTTATTAGGAATTTGAGATCCAAAATGTTGATTATAGCGTAGTAACAGATATTTCTAGCGCTGTGGTTTAGCACCTTAAATACATATGGGAAAGTAGTGACATTAATGACAGCCTAATGCTTGATTCACACAGGCAGTGTTCGGTAAGAGATTTCCATCAGTGATTGTGAGCCAAAACCAGGTGTGGGTCCAAAACACAGAACAGGTGCAGATCTTTCACTTATACCTTATATCTGTGTAGCTCCAATCCTGGTTTTGCCTCACAAATCGCTGATGGAAATCACTGATTGAACACTGATGTGTGAATAAGGCCTCATGCACACGACAGTATTTTTTTACGGTCCGCAAAACGGGGTTCCGTTGTTCCGTGATCCGTTTTTGTTACCGTGTGTCTTCCTTGATTTTTGGAGGATCACCAGATCTCCTTCAGATGTGTCTTCCTTGATTTTTGGAGGATCACCAGATCTCCTATCATTTGCCTTGCAAATGATAGGAAAAAAACTGACACGGATCACGGACGCGGATGACAATCTTGTGTGCATCCGTGTTTTTTCACGGACCCATTGACTTGAATGGGTCCGTGAACCGTTGTCCGTGAAAAAAATAGGACAGGTCCTATTTTTTGGACGGACTGAAAACACGGATCACGGACGCGGATGACAAACGGTGCATTATCCGAGTTTTCAATGGACCCATTGAAAGTCAATGGGTCCGCAGAAAATCACGGAAAACGGAACAAGGAAACGGAACACAACAACGGTCGTGTGCATGAGGCCTAAGGCTACATGCACACGAACGTTGTTTGTTTCTGTGTCCGTGCCGTTTTTTGTGCGGGCAGACCCATTCATTTCATCCATCCGCAGCCGTATGTCCGTTCCGTAGCCCTGCAAAAAAAATAAATAGAACATGTCCTATTCTTAACTGTTTTAGGCACTGTTACAATGGATCTGCAAAAAAAAAACAGATGGCATGCGGCTGGTCGTGCAATGAGTGAATTACAAAACAAGCCAAAATGGTACATGCAAGAAAATATCAATATTAACCCCTTTCTGACCTTTTGGATGCGGAAAAATCTCAGTGGGCATCAGAGCTGCCAGGTGCCTGCAGGTGCCTGCTGTTTCACCATTTTTTCACCACTTCACCTCACAAAAAATGAACAAAAACTGAACCAAAAGTCGTACACATTTCAAAATGATATCAGTAAAAACTACAGATCATCTCACAAAAAATAAGTATTTTAGACCTAAAACTATGCCAAAATATATTAAGGATGAGAACTCCTTGGCTACAAGTGCAGCATCCCACTGCAAGGCAGTGGTACACTGCTAATGGGGCTCCAGATGTGCTTTATGATGCCTATGTAGTTTTCTGTATAAGAGGCAGTAAACAGTTAACAGGCTGTAACAACCAGTTACTAGGTGGGGCTGTGCGTCTCTCCCCATAGGGAGTGAATAGAAAGTAGTCTAGAGGAGACAGTGTTTAGACACTGATGACAGCAGATGCAAAGACACAGCCCTGGAGTCTGAACCAGCCAGAGAAGTAGAAATGTAGAGGAGAGTGGAGAAAAGATGTCTGAATGTTATGGAAATGGGTGTCCGCGTGACTTTTATATTCTCCATTGCTGAATGTTCAGAAGATTTAAGTCCTGGTAGTTGTACATACTTAACCCCTTAAGGACCAAGCTCATTTTCACCTTAAGGACCAAGCAATTTTTTGCAAATCTGACCAGTGTCACTTTATGTGGTGATAACTTTAAAACGTTTTGACTTATCCAGGCAATTCTGAGATTGTTTTTTCGTCACATATTGTACTTCATGACACTGGTAAAATGGAGTAAAAAAAAATCATTTTTATTTATAAAAAAATACCAAATTTGCCAAAAATTTTGAAATATTGGCAAATTTCCAAGTTTCAATTTCTCTACTTCTATAATACATATTAATACCTACAAAAATAGTTATTACTTTACATTCCCCATATGTCTACTTCATGTTAGGATCATTTTGGGAATTACATTTTATTTTTGGGAGACGTTACAAGGCTTAGAAGTTTAGAAGTAAATCTTGAAATTTCTCAGAAATTTTAAAAAAACAACCTTTTAAGGACCGGTTCAGGTCTGAAGTCACTTTCTGAAGCTTACATGATAGAAACCACCCAAAAATGACCCCATTCTAGAAACAACAACCCTCAAGGTATTCAAAACTGATTTTACAAACATCGTTAACACTTTAGGTGTTCCACAAGAATTAATGGAAAATAGAGATACAATTTCAAAATTTCACTTTTTGGGCAGATTTTCCATTTTAATTGTTTTTTTCTTCCAGTTACAGAGCAAGGGTTAACAGCCAAACAAAACTCAATATTTATGGCCCTGATTCTGTAGTTTACAGAAAGAAACACCCCATATGTGGTCGTAAACTGCTGTACGGGCACATGGCAGGGCGCAGAAGGAAAGGAATGCCATACGGTTTTTGGAAGGCAGATTTTGCTGGACTGTTTTTTTTGACACCATGTCCTATTTGAAGCCCCCCTGATGCACCTCTAGAGTAGAAACTCCAAAAAAGTGACCCCATTTTAGAAACTACGGGATAGGGTGGAAGTTTTGTTGGTACTAGTTTAGGGTACATATGATTTTTGTTTGCTGTATATTACACTTTTTGTGAGGCAAGGTAACAAGAAATAGCTGTTTTGGCACAGTTTTTTTGTTATTTACAACATTCATCTGACAGGTTAGATCATGTGGTATTTTTATAGAGCAGGTTGTCACGGACGTGGCGATACCTAATATGTATACTTTTTTTTATTTATGTTTTTTGCACAATGATTTCATTTTTTAAACAAAATAAAACATGTTTTAGTGTTTCCATAGTCTGAGAGCCATAGTTTTTTCAGGGTATGATTTTTGCGGGATGAGATGATGGTTTGATTGGCACTATTTTGGGGTGCATATGACTTTTTGATCGCTTGCTATTATACTTTTTGTGATGTAAGGTGACAAAAAATTGTTTATTTAGCACAGTTTTTATTTTTAATTTTTTACGGTGTTCATCTGAGGGGTTAGGTCATGTGATATTTTTATATAGCTGATCGATACGGATGCAGCGATACCTAATATGTATACTTTTATTTATGTAAATTTTACACAATAATATCATTTTTGAAACAAAAAAAAATCATGTTTTAGTGTTTCCATATTCTAAGAGCCATAGTTTTTTCCAGTTTTTAGGCTATTATCTTGGGTAGGGTATGATTTTTGCGGGATGAGATGACGGTTTGATAGGCACTATTTAGGGGTGCATATGACTTTTTGATCGCTTGCTATTACACTTTTTATAACTGTAAGGTGACAAAAAATGGTTTATTTAGCACAGTTTTTATTTTTTACGGTGTTGATCTAAGGGGTTAGGTCATGTGATATTTGTATAGAGCCGGTCGATACGGACGCGGCGATACCTAATATGTATACTTATTTTTCCATTTATGTAAGTTTTACATAATAACAGCTTTTTTAAAACAAAAAAAAGATGTTTTAGTGTCTCCATATTCTGAGCCATAGGTTTTTTTTTTGGGCGATTGTCTCAGGTAGGGGCTCATTTTTTGCGGGATGAGGTGACGGTTAGATTGGTACTATTTTGGTGGGAGTACGCCTTTTTGATCGCTTGCTGTTGTCCTTTTTGTCATGTAAGGTGACTAAAAAATGGTTTATTTAGCACAGTTTTTATTTTTTTATTTTTTACGGTGTTCATCTGAGGGGTTAGGTCATGTGATATGTTTATAGAGCTGGTCAATACAGACGTGACGATACCTAATATGTCTATATGTTTTCCCTATTTTTTTACAATTTTTTTTTACTTTATTTTTGGAAAAGGACGCTTTTTTTTTTTTACTTGAAACTTTTAATTTTTTGGTAAAACTTTAATTTTATAAACTTTTTTTCACTTTATTATTTGTCCCACTCTCGGACTTCAACATTACAGGGTCTGATCCCTGTTTCAATGCAGCACGATACATCTGACGCTAACAGTTGCCTAGGAGACCCAGTCTCTTAGGCCTCTGTACATGCTTGGCTTGGGGCTGCCATGGCAACCATCGAGTCCCCGCCACAGCTGCAGCGCAGGGACCGATAGATGAGACGAGGGAGCGCAAACCTCCCATATGCCGCGGTCGGCGCTGACCGCAGCATACGTGGGGTTAATCCACCTCGCCGGTGCTGGTGGATGCAGCAGGATTCCGTCTGGCAGTAACAGCCGTATCTCTGCCGCTGATCGCGGCACCTCACATGGGGGGGGGGGGAGGAACGACTGCAGGACGAGAACGCTCATCCTTTAGCGCTAAGTGCCGGCGATTTAGGACGAGCATTCTCGACCTGGGTCGATAAGGGGTTAAAGGATAACTGTCTTTTTATTATGGTGATTAATATCACCTTGGTGGCCCTATTTCAACTTTTCACTGTGTATTTAATTACCCCTTAAAGGATCGCCACTAGCACATCTGCAATATCTAGTCCCCATAGCTCTGTGTGCTTTTATTGTGTCAAAAAATGATTTAATACATATGCAAATTAACATGAGATGAGTGCTGTCCCTGACTCATCTCACATACAGGACTCATCTCAGGTTAATGTGCATATATATTAAATAGTTTTTTTGACTCAATAAAAGCACACAGAGCTATGGGAACTGGGTATTGCAGATGTGCTAGCGGGCGATCTTGCGGACAATGTCTTTAGCTCTATACACAAAATCCAGGTGACAGGTTCTCTTTAATTCCACATTTTTGTTCCCTGTACTGCCTATTTTTACCTGTGCTTATAAAATAGGGTTGCTAGGCATGGTGCATCTATCTGTTGAAGGACGGAGGATGCAGAAGCACGCAGCGTGCAAGGTCACATTACTGACAGCCAGGGACTGTAAGTAAATGATTAGAGCCAGGCCCTCCCCAGCAGCTGATAACAGTGCCTGGGCTGTGTGCACTTCTCCCTGTCCCTGCGCTTGGCAGACGCTCCCTCACTCAGCAGAGCTGGAGAAGGCAGAGTTGGAGCAGCGCAGACCAGGGAAGGGAGATCTGCCATCTGCTCAGTGTATAAATGAAAGCAACATGTGGTAAGAGGACCCCTTTGTTCTGCAGGAGATAAACCTTTTAGTGGGAGGGCTCTGGTTACTGACACTTTTGGGGGGCTATTGTTACTGGCTAGTGAGGGCAGGCGGGATTAGCCTCAGGGTGAGGGCAGTGGCGGCCATTTTAACTGAATAGTGAAATTACAGTTTTATGCAGACTGGTTGCTAAGGGCTGAATCGTAATAAATATGGGGTAAGTCAGTCTAATAGTAACTGATTCTGGAATATCATGTTATTAGTAACTACATATATGAAAATTGAAATTAGGGTCTAAATGTGACAGTTATCCTTTAACAAGTACACTGTGCAAGTTGCTTAAAGATCCACATCCCACTGATGACATTGTTAAAAAAAAATTGTGAATGAGGCAGAAAAGGTGTAGAAAAAAGGTGCAGAACTCTTTTTGACGTTGGGGTCCACTCCATGATTGCACAGACAAAGTGAAAAAGTGTTATACCCTTATTGCTGGATGCTTATGCTAAAGTCAGCTAGTATGAAGAATATTGCTTTAGAAGAAGAACTGGGCCTGTTAACTACAAATGAAGCCACGAAACCTGGAAAATTGCAAAATGTTCTCTGCCTGTGCATGCTGAAACTGTGACTAATGCATCTGAATTTAAAGGGAATGTCAGGATAAAGACTACCATCACACACAAACCGGTACAGTAAAGCCCTAAAACTGCCTGGCAATATACAAAATAAGTAGGACCTCACAGTACATATAGACGTTTAACTTTTAAAGTAACTGATACAACTGGTCCTTCTGACCTGGGTACGTCTTTTTTATGTGCTGCATATTTTTATAACTTAACTTTTATTTATTTATTATTTAAAACAACCATTTAGACATTGTAGACAATTCTCAGTGGTATGCTGTCTGGTTACTGGTTTGCTTGGATACCATTTACTGTTTGTATTTCTTTCCAGCAAAAGACTGAGGATTAGTGTGTGGTAGTGACCTCGGCTGACATGGTAGTCACACTTATACCCTCCATGTGCCATAGGCTCTCATCTGAGCTCCTGTTATTTTTATTCATCTCATCTAGATTCTGGAGGTTGGTTTGTTATCTTGACTTTAGCCGCTGAAGCGCTCCTGCCGATAGTCAGAGCCTACACTCCTCTCTACGCTGTATAATTTGCTCCCTGCCTCCTACCACTGAGTCTAAGAAATGTTAACACACATACACCCTGCGTCCCGACATGTTTCGCTGGATACTCTCGAGCGGCTAAAGTCAAGATAACATACCAAACTCCAGAATATAGATGGGAGCAATAAAAATAGCAGGAGCTCAGATGAGTGCCTATGGTACATGGAGGGTATAAGTGTGACTACGAGCCGGAGCGTACATGTCAGCCGAGGTCACTACCACACACTAATCCTCAGTCTTTTGCTGGAAAGAAGTACAGACAGTAGATGGTATCCAAGCAAACCAGTAACCAGCCAGCATACCACTGAGTATTTTTAAAGTGTTTACAATGTCTAAATGCTTTTTTTTTTATAATAAATAAATAAAAGTGAAGTTTTAAAAATATACAGCACATAAAAAAGACGTACCCAGGTCAGAAGGACCATTTGTATCAGTTACTAAAACTGCCTGGACTCACTATCCCTACCTACGTGCACGATCACCCTATAGTTCTATACGTCTAAGACGTTAGTCTTCAAATAATGGAGGAAACAGAAGGGGGAGCCAGAGGACAGAAATTCCCCCGCACCTGCACAGTGCAGGTTCCTCCCTTTATACTAGAAGCATGGAAGCTCACGCCGCCATGCCTGAGCACTGGGTGGAGCTGCTGCACCCTGAGGTTTGGGAGTCCCGGTGCACTTCCTCATTGACTCGGGGCTCCGACGTCAGCAAGGGTGACCCTGCAGTCCTGGTTTCCCAGCAAACGGACGCTGCTGCCACTCAGAGACAGCAGCATCTCGGGGTACCATGACGGGGAACCTGTCAGGTTGAACATGGTGCTGTAGCAGAAGCAGCTGAGCAGACAGATATATAGTTTTGTGGGAAAAAAAATTAAGTAAAACTTGTAATTTATTTTTTTAAATCCCTGCTCATTCTTGGTTTGGATTCCTGAGAGCCAGGACAAGGTATTTTGGTGTCCTAGCCAGATTAATGAAGTGGTAGAATTAATGAAAAACTACCTTACTTGCTGCTAAAATAAATTTTAAAACATTTTACAAGGTGCAGACACAGAAAACGAAAATGTTTAATCCACTAAAAACTAATGTCAGAATTTCTTCTTCTCCATTCGCCCAAGACTGCCATGAAAAGTTCTCCCAAAAACTACAGTGTGTCTTTGGCCAGTGGCATAGCTAGAGGGGGTTGAGAGGTAGAAGTCAAATCTGGACCTGTGAGCCCTAAAACCTCTCTGCCATATAAGGAGATACTAGCATTATAAATGATACATAGTACCTTGGGTGCCTGTTACAGATTTTGCATTGGGGCAAAATCAGCTACTGCAGAACCTAATAATACACACCTTAGCTGCTGCAGAACATGGTAATATACTCCTAAGTTGCTGGAGAACATGGTAATACACACATCAGTCGCTGCAGAACATGGTAATACACACATCAGTCGCTGCAGAACATGGTAATACACACATCAGTTGCTGGAGAACATGGTAATATACACCTCAGTTGCTGTAAAACATGGTAATATACACCTCAGTTGCTGGAGAACATGGTAATACACACATCAGTTGCTGGAGAACATGGTAATACATACATCAGTCGCTGCAGAACATGGTAATACACACCTCAGTTGCTGGAGAACATGGTAATACACACCTCAGTTGCTGGAGAACATGGTAATACACACATCAGTTGCTGGAGAACATGGTAATATACACCTCAGTTTCTGGAGAACATGGTAATACATACATCAGTCGCTGCAGAACATTGTAATACACACCTCAGTTGCTGGAGAACATGGTAATACACACATCAGTTGCTGGAGAACATGGTAATATACACCTCAGTTGCTGGAGAACATGGTAATATACACCTCAGTTGCTGGAGAACATGGTAATACACACATCAGTTGCTGGAGACCATGGTAATACACACATCAGTCGCTGCAGAACATGGTAATACACACCTCATTTGCTGGAGAACATGGTAATACACACATCAGCTGCTTCAGAACATGGTAATATACACCTCAGCTGCTTCAGAACATGGTAGTACACACATCAGTTGCTGCAGAACACAGTAATATACACCTCAATTGCTGAAGTACATGGTAACACAGACCTCAGTTGCTGCAGAACATGGAAATACACACCTCAGTTGCTGCAGAACACAGTAATATACACCTCAATTGCTGCAGAACATGGTAACACACACCTCAGTTGCTGCAGAACATGGTAATACACGCCTCTGGTGCTGCGGCACATGATAACACACCTCAGCACATGAATATCTGGTGCCACATAACACATAAGGACTTGATCACATCTGTGTTTATTAATATCACAATCGATCCACAATTAGTCACATTTATTTGTAACCGGACTACTCTATTTAACTCAAAAACATCACCAAAAACCAAAGAGTACTACTATGGTCCTTTAAAATATTCCAATCTTTATTAAATATGATTAAAAAAACATAATTCATAAGTGACTATAGGGAGACTACTGGATCACGTCATATACAATCAACTTCAATAACCGTTTAAATGCTCTAGACTGTGAGTAAATATGGGCAGCAATGTAATATATGAATGCCTAGGTTACATGTCTGCGAGGCCTGATAACATCATAATAATAACATTCCAAGATGAATATGTACTGAGCCCCTAACAGATATATAATACCTCTATATCGTACATTGCAATAGCCGTGTACATAGCATAAAACAAACCTCTATCCATTGATAACATACCTAAAGTGCATGTGAATATGGCGGACTTCCCTTCTACGCGCGTTTCGCGGTAAGGCTTCTTCGGGAGGAGATATAATGTAGGGTACGGGATATGCTTTTAATGTGACTGTAGCCAATCCAGTAATAGAAATTGCTACATATGATCACGAAATGCCACGCGCCATAATCGCGGCACATGGCCAATCTCTGCCTGCCATGTGACAACTACTTCCGCCCTTTCCCAAGTCACACCTTGGAGAGGGCAACCTCACTCCCGGAAATGATGCGGGTTGACGTCGCCAGCGCCCTGTCTCTTTGGGGATTGACAAAAGTATCGTGGGGCGGGCGGACATGCACACCTGGCAGATAGAGGCAATAACTGGAGGGGACTTATTGGGAATATCTATATTATTTAATTAAAAATAGCCTACTATTACTATCAAATTATCACAAAAACAATGATCTAATCTAAAGTGCATAATTACTAATCCAAAGTGATATCTCAAAATTGCTAATATATTAACATAATTCATGTGAACTAAAATGATTTCTAACATGATAAAGTATAAACTATTAAATCATTATTACTAGTGTTGGGCGAGCATGCTCGGCACATCGCAGTGTTCGGTCGAATATTGCGTGTGCTTGAGCGCGATGCTCGAGTCTCCTCCCCGCACGTTTGTTGGCTGCTACGCAGCCAGTAAACGTGCGGGTAAGTACTGTCATTTACTGTAATTCCGTAGCCATGTTGGCTACTAGCATTGCAGTGATTTGCTGGCCGGAAAAACACGTCATCGGGTGCTATATAGCACCCGATGACACGTGTTCGGCTCAGTCTTAGGCCTCATGCACACCACCGTTGTGTGCATCCGTGGCCGTTGTGCCGTTTTCAATTTTTTTTCGCAGACCCATTGACTTTCAATGGGTCCGTGGAAAAATCGTAAAATGCACCGTTTTGCAGCCGAGACCGTGATCCGTGTTTCCTGTCCGTCAAAAAAATAGGACCTGTCCTATTTTTTTGACGGACAACGGTTCACGGACCCATTCAAGTCAATGGGTCCGTGAAAGAACACGGATGCACACAAGATTGGCATCCGTGTCCGTGATCCGTGGCCGTAGGTTACTTTCATACAGACGGATCCGAAGATCCGTCTGCATAAAAGCTTTTTCAGAGGTGAGTTTTCACTTCGGGAAAACTCAGATCCGACAGTATATTCTAACACAGAGGCGTTCCCATGGTGATGGGGACGCTTCAGGTTAGAATATACTGAAAAACTGTGTACATGACTGCCCCCTGCTGCCTGGCAGGTGCTGCCAGGCAGCAGGGGGCAGACCCCCCCCCCCTCCTGTTTTTAACTCATTGGTGGCCAGTGCGGCCGCCCCCCCCTCCCTCCCATGTAGTTAACTCATTGGTGTCCAGTGGGCCCCCCTCCCTCCCCTGTGGTTAACTCATTGGTGTCCAGTGGGCCCCCCCCTCCCTCCCCTGTAGTTAACTCATTGGTGTCCAGTGGGCCCCCCCTCCCTCCGCTGTAGATAACTCATTGGTGGCCAGTGGGCCCTCTCCCCTCCCTCCTAATTAAAATCGCCCCCCCTATCATTGGTGGCAGTGGAGAGTACCGATCGGAGTCCCAGTGTAATCGCTGGGGCTCCGATCTGTAACCATGGCAACCGGGACGCTACTGCAGTCCCGGTTGCCATGGTTACTTAGCAATTTGTAGAAGCTTCATACTTACCTGCGAGCAGCGATGTCTGTGACCGGCCGGGAGCTCCTCCTAATGGTAAGTGACAGGTCTGTGCTATAGGCAATGCGCCGCACAGACCTTTCACTTACCAGTAGGAGGAGCTCCCGGCCGGTCACAGACATCGCAGCTCGCTGGTAAGTATGATGCTTCTACAAATTGCTAAGCAACCATGGCAACCGGGACTGCAGTAGCGTCCCGGTTGCCATGGTTACCGATCGGAGCCCCAGCGATTACACTGGGACTCCGATCGGTACTCTCCACTGCCACCAATGATAGGGGGGGCGATTTTAATTAGGAGGGGGAGAGAGGGGAGAGGGCCCACTGGCCACCAATGAGTTATCTACAGCGGAGGGAGGGGGGCCCACTGGACACCAATGAGTTAACTACAGGGGAGGGAGGGGGCCCACTGGACATCAATGAGTTAACTACAGGGGAGGGAGGGGGGGGGCACACTGGACACCAATGAGTTAACTACAGGGGAGGGAGGGGGGGGGGCGGCCCGCATTGGCCACCAATGAGTTAAAAACAGGGGGGGGGGGGTCTGCCCCCTGCTGCCTGGCAGCACCTGCCAGGCAGCAGGGGGCAGTCATGTACACAGTTTTTTAGTATATTCTAACCTGAAGCGTCCCCATCACCATGGGAACGCCTCTGTGTTAGAATATACTGTCGGATCTGAGTTTCACGATGTAGCTCATATCCGACAGTATATTCTAACACAGAGGCGTTTCCATGGTGATGGGGACGCTTCAAGTTAAAATATACCATCGGATTGGAGAAAACTCCAATCCGATGGTATAAAAGAACTCCAGACTTTACATTGAAAGTCAATGGGGACGGATCCGTTTGAAATGGCACCATATTGTGTCAACGTCAAACGGATCCGTCCCCATTGACTTGCATTGTAATTCAGGGCGGATCCGTTTGGCTCCGCACGGGCAGGCGGACACCAAAATGACTTTTTTTTCATGTCCGTGGATCCTCCAAAAATCACGGAAAACCCACGGACGAAAAAACGGTCACGGATCACGGACCTACGGACCCCGTTTTTTCGGACCGTGAAAAAATACTGTCGTGTGCATGAGGCCTTAGCCAGGGAGAGCTGGAGAGCAGAAGGGAGAGACAGTTTAGAGAGTGAAATAGGAATATTTTATCTTTTATACTTGTTATAGACCCAAAAGTCAATTTAAGGACTATTGTTGTGTATGGCAGCATGGCAGCAATATACATTTTATGCGCAACCTGCGCTAAATTGCTAAAACTTGTTAGAGACCTAAAAGTTCTTTTAAGGGCTATAGTTGTATATGGCAGCAATATATATTTTTAGGGCAACCTGTGATAAATAGCTTGCAATTGTTTGGCCGCTGCAGACAGCGACATTATCTGCGCTATATCTCCTGTGTAACGTGTGCGCAGCCTAAAAATATCTGTGACATCCAGTGTACTTTTACCGTAGGAGGTGTGCGCTGCGGACAGTTACATTACCTGCGCTCCATCTCCTGTATAACATTTGTATATCCGAAATATCAGTGACATTCAGTCAATTTTTTTTGCTGCTGGTGGCAACGACATTACTTGTGCTATATCTCCAGTATAACGTTTGCCCATCCTAAATATCAGTGACGTTCATTCAGTGTAAAATTTTATTAGGCGGTGGTGACAGTGACATTACTTGCACTATTCCTCCTGTATAACATTTATGCATTCTAAATATCAGTGACATTCATTCAGCGTCATTTTTTTATTAGCCGCTGGTGACAGCGACATTGCTTGCGCTATACCTCCTGTATAACGTTTGTGCAACCTAAATATCAAAGACATTCATTCAATGTAAATTTTTATTAGACGGTGGTGAGAGCGACATTACTTGCGCTATACCTCCTGTTTAACGTGTGCGCATCCAAAATATCAGTGACATTCATTCAGTGTCATTTTTTATTTGGCGATGGTGACAGCGACATTACTTGCGCTATACCTCCTGTATAACATTTGTGCAACCTAAATATCAGTGACAATCATTCAGTGTAATTTTTTATTAGGCGGTGGAGACAGTGACATTACTTGCGCTATGCCTCCTGTTTAACGTGTGCGCATCCTAAAATTATGCGCAAGGCGAGCAGTAAGGGACGGGAAAGTGGCCTTGCTGCTGATGGTGCACACAGAGGCCGTGGCCCTGGGCGCGATGAAATTGTGCCTGCTGCCAGAGCACAAGAAACACACTCATCCAAGATACCTAACTTCATGTCCCAGTTTGCAGGGCGGAACAGGACACCACTCTCAAAGTTAGACCAGTGCGACCAGGTGGTCGGTTGGATTGCAGCAGATAATGCTTCCAGTCAGTTAAACTCCACCCTGTCAACCAGAAAGTCCAGTCTCAGTAGCCAAGAGTCTGATCAACAGAACCCTCACCCTGATACTCCTTCCACACACCATGGAGAGTCTTGGCAAACAAGTGATCCCACACTCGGATATTCTGAGGAGATGTTTTCATCGCCATTCCTTAATTTGGGCCTCTCGCAAAGCCCGCTTGAAGAGTGACACAAGGAGATCTTGTGCCCTGATTCCCAAACTCTGGAGCATCCACAGTCAGAAGAAGATGACGGTGGAGAATGACAATTAGTGTTTCACGAGGTGGATGATGATGATGAGACACAGTTGCCAATAAGTCAACCGCAATTAGTGTCTCAAGAGGTTCATGATGAGGATAAGACACAGTTGTCAATAACTAAGGTTGTTGTTAGGTCAACAAGTCAGGAGGATGACCAGAGTGAGGAAGTGGAAGAAGAGGTGTTGGACGATGAAGCCACTGACCCAACCTGGGAAGGTGGCAAGCCGAGCGAGGACAGCAGTATAGAGGGGGAGGGATCCACAGCAATGCAACAGGCTGGAAAAGTCAGTGGGGTGACAAAAGGGAGAAGGTTGGCCACTGTTCCCAGCCTCCTTGCAGCAATCTCCCTTGCCAAGGGTTTTTTTTTTTTAGGAAAGTGCGAACGATAAAAGAATTGCCATTTGCAACCTGTGCCGTACCAAAATGAGCAGGGGAGTGAACACTAGCAACCCCACCACCACCAACATGATCCGCCACATGGCATCAAAGCACCCTAATAGGTGGGCCGAACGCCTGGGTCCACAACCAGTGTCTGCGGGTCATACCACAGCGTCCTCTTCCCCTCTGTTACGTGCTGGCCAATCCCCTGTCCAAGTTGCAGGTCCGGATACCTCTCACCATGCACCTAGACCTACGCAAGCACCATCAGCTAGCGCATCCACTTCTGTGTCACAGCGCAGCGTACAGATGTCTATACTCAAGGCCTTTAAACGAAAGCACAAATACCCAGCCACCCACCCACAAACCATAGCACTAAATGTGCACCTTTTTTAATTGCTGGCCCTGGAAATGTTGCCATTTAGGCTTGTGGACACTGAGGCTTTCCGCAGCCTGATGGCGGCGGCTGTCCCGCGGTACTCTGTCCCCAGCCGCCAATATTTTTCACGGTGTACAGTCCCAGCCTTACACCAGCATGTGTCCCGTAACATCCCATGTCCAACACAGTTATTGGGAAGGTCCACTTAATGACTGACACATGGACAAGTGATTTTGGCCAGGGACGCTACATATTCCTGATGGCACACTGGGTGAACGTTGTGGAGTCTGGGAGTGAGTCATACCCTGGGATGGCACAGGTGCTATCGGCGGCAAGGATTGCGGGCCCTACATCCATCAGGGTTTCAGCCGCCACCTATGTTAGTGGCTCCAACCCCAACTGCTCCTGCTCCGCCTCCTCCTCCACTTTCACCTCTGAATTATCATCTTGCAGCACCAGTCAGACATCAGTCAGTAGCTGGAAGCAGTGTAGCACTGCAGTGGAGAATCGGCAACAGGCCGTGCTTAAACTGATCTGCTTAGGCAGCACACTGCCGCAGAGCTGTGGCAGGGGATAAGGGACCAGACTGAGCTGTGGCTCTCGCCCCTCAACCTAGAACCAGGCATGGTTGTGTCTGATAATGGCCGTAACTTGGTGGCAACTTTGGAGCTCGGCAAGCTCACACACATGCCATGCCTAGCCCATGTGTTCAACCTAGTGGTTCAGCGGCTTCTCAAAACCTACCCCAATTTGCCTGAGCTACTGGTGAAGGTGTGTCGCATGTGTGCCCATTTCCGCAAGTCATCGACAGCTTCCGCCGGTCTGGCAACGCTGCAGCAGGGCTTGCAATTGCCAGCTCACCGACTGTTATGCGATGTGAGCACTAGCTGGAACTCCACATTCCACATCTTGGCTAGGCTTTGTGAGCAGCAGAGGGCAGTAGTGGAATACCAGCTGCAACATGGTCGTTGCCTTTCCAGTCAGCTTCCGCTCTTCACAAGCGACGAGTGGGCATTGATGTCTGACCTCTGAGGTTTTACGCAAGTTTGAGGAATCAACACAGATGGTGCGCGGCGATAACGCTATTATCAGCATAACCATCCCACTTCTGTGTCTACTCAAACGATCGCTGCTCACAATTAAGGCGGATGCTTTGCATGTGGAAGAGGCGGAAATGGGGGAAGACAGTACAGAGGGTGATAGCCAGACCACCCTCAGTTCGTCTTCTCAGCGCAAATTGGACTATGAGGAGGAGAAGCAGGAGACTGTTGCCTCCGCTACAAAGGTTGGTACCCATGGAAGTTTTATTCCATCTGTTCAGCGTGGATGGATAGAAGAGGAAGAAGAGGATGAGGAGATTGAGAGTCATCCTCCTGATGAGAACAGTGAAGTCTTGTTTGTTGGGGCTCTGGCACACATGGCTGACTTTATGTTAGGCTGCCTTTCCCGTGACCCTCGCGTTGTACGCATTTTGGCCAATACTGATTACTGGTTGTTCACCCTTCTCGACCCCTGCTACAAAGAGAACTTCTCATTCCTGTGGTGGAGAGGACGAGCAAAATGATTCAATACCAGAATGTCCTTGTGGAAAAATTGCTCCAAAAATTTCCAGCTGACAACGCTGGCTGCAGAGTACGTAGTTCCTTGGCCAACTGAGGAGGGGAAATGAGGGGAACACACAGCAGCTCCAACAGAGGCAGGGCAACACTCTCCAAGGCCTGGGACAGTTTTATGACACCCCGCCAGCACCCTCAACCTGATGCGCGGCCTAGTGTCACAAGGAGGGAAACATTTTGGAATATGGTGAAGGAGTATGTAGCAGATCGGTTTGGTGTTATTTGTCAGTCTGTAAAAGTGGCGTACTACTCGGACAACATCGTTCCCAGCAGCAACCTGGGAGTCCAAGATGCATCAAGACATCCTCCCCATGCTGTTCCCTAACCATTTCAGTGGTGTTTCCATCAATTTCTGACCTTTTACTATGAACCAGACACCCTCCCCTCTTCAGAGCATGGGGTGCCTGGTTTAATGCTTGGGTTCTCCTATTGACTTCTATTGTGCTCGGGTGCATCCTGAGGTGCTCTACCAACACTAATTATTACTAATGAATAAAGTGCATGCTAGTGCAATCAATATTAATTAACATTAAAACTCAACACTGTGTATACCAAAGTGACATCTATAATATAATAAAAAAAATGAAGCGTGACTTCATAACACGGAGTGCGATAGTAAATAAAAGAAAAATTTTTATTTTTTTTGTCTTAATACTGTGTTTTTCATTGTAGACATCTCTTTAAATCTTGCCATAGTGACTTCAATACATCTTCTTTCCTCTTCAAAAGTCCTTCTCTTTTATATCTATAAGGCTATGCCTTCTTCCCCTAATTTTCTGCTCTCTGTAAATAATACAAAAATCATTAAAAAGTGATAAAACAATAAAATGATATATTATTGATAAAAAACTAATTTCTAAACAGAAAATCCCCTGATATAAATTGATATCTCCCTAAAGGAAGGCACTAAATCCCAAATTGTCATTTAAACCCCCTAGGGGCAAGTGTTCCTAACCTGAATATCCACC
The DNA here is from genome assembly GCF_014858855.1 of Bufo gargarizans. Taxonomy (NCBI): domain Eukaryota; kingdom Metazoa; phylum Chordata; class Amphibia; order Anura; family Bufonidae; genus Bufo; species Bufo gargarizans. The sequence continues at coordinate 249,725,520 of NC_058081.1, read as the reverse complement.
TACTTTCCAACTTCGCAAGCTTTTTCCCTCAATCGCCTCCTCTTGATCCTAGGTGAACAGGGTTAATGCCTTTGAAGCGCAATAGGTTGGGATTACTCTTATAGTATAGCTTGAAATGTTTGGCGATTGTTTTCAAATTTCTAACATTCTCTTCATCCTTTGCTTTTTCAATGTCTCTTACATGCCCCCCATTTCTTATTCTCAGTTCTCTTGTTGTTAGACCTACCTACATTTTATCACAGGGGTAGGTGGCATGATAAATCACTCCAGTTGACAAACATGAGATATATTTCCTAATTTTGAATGTCCTTTTCTTTTCTGCGTCAACAAAATTCATCGATCTTACCATATTTTTCCACGCTTTACAGGATCCACATGGATAAGAGCAAATTTTTTTTGTTCCAACCATCATTTTTGATTCTGGTATATAATGACAATGGACTAGAATGTCTTTTAAATTTCTAGATCTTTTTGCTGTCATTAAGGGTCTATCCATTATACACCTCCTCACACTGATATCTGTTTGTAAAACTTCCCAGTGTTTCTTTAATATGTCCTTTATCAGTCCCCATTAATTGTTATAATTTGTTATGAATCTTATCTCTTGTTCATCCGTCTTTTTATTTGTGTCATTTGGACATAGTAGTTTCTCCCTTGTTTTTAAGTTGGCACTCTTCATTCCTTTTTTAATTTGTCTGTTACTATATCTTCTTTATTGAAACCGTCTCTTCAAATCTATGCTTCGATTCTTGTACTGTACTTCATTGGAGCATATTCTTTTTAATCTCAGGAACTGACCTGTTTGGATTCTATGTATAGTTGATTTTGGATGCGCTGAATCTGCATGCAGGAGGGCATTAACTGCTGTTTGTTTTCTGTAAATATCCGTCTCCAACTTTCCTTCTTCCCCAACTTTGATTTTCAGGTCCAGGAAATCCACTTCCCTTGCCGCCTGGAAAGAAAGTTTGATATTGAGGTTATTAGGATTAAGGATATTCATAAATTGATGCAACTCCTCTGCAGACCCCTCCCACAAGAACAGCACATCATCACTATAGCGCATCCAATTATGCACCTTTTCCACTCCTTGGATATTGTCACTGTGAAAAATGTCCCTTTCCCAGGCTCCCTAGAAGAGGTTAGCATAAGAAGGGGCACAAGTGGCCCCCATGGCCACTCCTTGGGTCTGGAGGTAGTACTTATCTATAAAAATAAAGATATTATGTCTCAAAATGAATTTCCAGAATTAGATCATTGAATCTTTGCTCTTCATTATTATCTCTTAGGAATCCTGCCTCTGCTCTTAGGCCGTCATCATGCCTAATGCTCGTATAAAACGACTCAACATCGGCTGTGACTAACAGCATCCCCTCATCAATTTGAATGTTTTCCAGTCTATTTAATGCGGCGGTAGTGTCCTGTATAAAATAAGGTAAATCAACCACCAGTTGTTTTAAATGATAGTCCACAAATCTACATGCGTTCTCACATAGGCCTTCATTATATGCAACTATAGGCCTTCCTGGTGGGTCCCGGCTGTTTTTGTGGACTTTTGGAATAATATAAAATGTCGGAACCTTTGGATAGGTCACCCGTACCATTTCTTTGAGCTTTTTGGATATTGCATTTTCTTCTTGCACCAAATGGAGGATCGAGATTCACTCCCTTTGGAATGACAGAATCGGATTGCTAGGCAAATGCTTATAAACACATTTTATCTTTTAACAATTTGAACACTTGTTTTTCATACCTCTCAATAGGTTAGATAACAATATCCCCCACCCTTATCTGCTTGTTTTATTACTACTCCTTCAAGCTTTTTTAACTCTTCTAAGGCTTTTATTTCTGCTCGATTAAGACTATTTCTTACTTGCCCCCTATACAATTTGGCCAGATCCTAGGTCACTAACTTAACAAAAATATCTATTGCAAATATTAAATTGAGGAAAAGTTCTTGATTTTTTCAAAATTTTCTTTGGTATCTGGCTTACCTTTACTTCCTCATCATTTTCATTGGTGAGATCCTCCAATATTTTTAAAGCCTCCCTTTCTTCTTTTGTAGTGAACACCTCTTCCCCATATATGTGACAGTGTAATTTCTTTAAAAGCAATTTTCTCGCAAACAGATGGATGTCTTTTGTTACTGTAAATAAATCCATATTAGAAGATGGACAAAGACTCAACCCTTTTCTTAGAACGTGTCTGATCTGGTGTCAACTGTATAGTTGACAAATTAATTACCTGTAGAGCATCTTCCTTTCCTTTTTATCCTTAGGCTACTTTCACACTTGCAGCAGTGTGATCTGGCAGGCAGTTCCGTCGTCGGAACTGCCCGCCGGATCCGCCAATCTGCCGCTGACTGAAAGCATTTGTGAGACGGATCCTTCTTGTATTTTTTTTCACATTTTTACCGGCACTAATACATTCCTATGGGAAAAAATGTGGATCCGGCATTCAGGCATGTCTTCATTTTTTTTTCGCTGGAGATAAAACCGTAGCATGCTACGGTTTTCTCTTTTGCCTGATCATTCAAAACGACTGAACTGAATGCATGGGGATATGCCTGATCCCTGATCAGTTCTTTTCCGGTATAGAGCCCCTGTGATGGAACTCTATGCCGGAAAAGAAAAACGCTAGTGTGAAAGTACCCTTAGAGGATCGAGTTTTGGCCAGAGGAGTTGGTGGGGGAGAGGTTTAGTCGGGGAAAAGTCATTTTAGGTAGCATATGCAGACTGTTATTATAGGGCAGAGATGCTCAACCTGCGGCCCTCTAGCTGTTGCAAAACTACAACTCCCGGCATGCTTGGACAGCCTACAGCTATTAGGGCATGCTGGCAGTTGTAGTTTTGCAACAGCTGGAGGGCTGCATATTGAGCATCTTTGTTATAGGATCAGTGGACATTACAGTGACAGGAGGATAAGAGGAGAGAATTACAACTCCCAGCATGACCAGTCTGTTATTATGGGGCATCAGTGGACATTATCAGGATGTCTTCAGTTCAGTCGTTTTGACTGATCAGGCAAAAGAGAAAACCGTAGCATGCTACGGTTTTACCTCCGGCGGAAAAAACTGAAGACGTGCCTGAATGCCGACGACGGAACTGCCCGCCGGATCACACTGCCGCAAGTGTGAAAGTAGCCTAACAGTCCCAAACCTGAAGCAGATCGTCCGGCACCACTCCTGTCAGTTCAATAATGGCTCGAATACTACTTATGACTGTCAACTACCTTATGTGTCACCCCCAATTCCTCATAGATTGTAAGCTCTTGCAAGCAGAGCCCTGACTCCTAGTGTTCGTATATTAGCCAGTTACATTTATTTTGTACATGAACCCTATGAATTTGTAAAGCGCTGCGGAATATGGTGGTGCTATATAAATAAATATTATTATTATTCTCACAGGTTATACAACTTATAGAGGAAGAGAAACCACTAACCTCCAGACACAGCACAAAGCTCCGCCCCCTCACACTGTGACTTCAAACTGGTCCTTCCCACTTCTCTTCTGCACTGCTGAGCTCTGTCTCTTCCTGCATCACATGATGATGACATCACACTAGTCCTTCACCATTTCTCATCTGCTCTGTTGAGCTCTATGTCTTCCTGAACTGTCTCCACCTGATATCATCTCCTGAGCACAGCTATCTTGCAAAGTGTATTTAGGGAACAGGAAATTTGTTTATAGCCAGGCCCCTTCCCCCTTGAGCCCCATAGAAGCTGTGTGGTCTGCCTCCATTAGAGGTACGCCACTGACTATAGGTCAGTTTTATGCACAGGAGAATGAGGCCAAGGAAAGGAATCCTCTATACTTTGTACAATCTGATATGAACCTGACAAGAATCTAAATGAGCGATGACTCATTCCATGGCTGCTGCAATTATTTTTGGTTCAGTATTCCTCTCTCCAGAAGCAGACGTTCCGTCTACAAGCAAATCTAAATTTAGTATTCTTTCACCCCCTTCATGATGAAAAAACAAACAGGAATCTGCATAACACACAGTTTAAAATATATTATCTGTATATGAATGTCAGCAGTATAACACCATGTGTGTGGTTGTTCTACACTAAAGTGCTCACTGGGTGTCTTTTTAACATACATACCTTTGGCCAGTATATATCAGTATATATATTAAGCTGCTACATTAACTAGACATTTTTAAAGGAATTCAACACTTTTGGGGGCATTGTATTATTATTTTTATTATGATTATTATTATGATTATTGTTATTGCATCCTACAAATTTTGGGCTAAATCTATTTTTTCAATTGGTCTTTATAAAAAATAAAAAATAATCTGCATCTCTGATGGCAGCATCTGTAATCCTTATATCTGAACTCTGACTGTCAACCCCCACACCGAACATAGGAGGGAAACTACTACTTCCTAGTGAAAACCCTAATCAAAGCCCTGACTGACTACCAGTATGAACAGACCCCAGAGGTAGGCGAGTTCATACACAGGAATACCTAAAGTCCTATCTAACCCTAAATGACCCTGCTACTAATGACAGGAATGAGACATCCTGTTCCTCCAAAGGATGAATGGGAGGCTCACAAAAGCCTAACACAAAACAACAAAGAAATGCAACACACAGAAAAGCCAAAATACAAAGGGAAAAGTAACACTTAACTTCCAAGAAGCTATGGCAGCACCAGGAACTCAGCTGAGATCGAAACACCAGCAATCCACAGGTCCAACTGAAGCTATAAACCGCACAGCATTGTGGGAGAGACAACTATAAATATGGAAAGTTAAATGTCCACAATAGCAACACCTGGAGGTTAAGGGTGTGACCAGTACCATAAACAACACAGACGCCTATTGATCCACAAGGTAAACATGTCAAATTAAACCACGTGTTGCCAGTCTCAAAGATCTCCTGCCACTTATTGTCATGGGGACATCCGTATGTCTCGTGACACTGACAGCTCATAAACACTTTTTTAAAGGGTTTCTGTCATGAGAAATAACGTTATGTAGCTGGCTGACACTAGCGATATACTAATGTCAGCAGTACAAAACAGTATGCTGTATAACTCCCTGCCTGCCACCATTTTCTTAAAATAAAGACTTTTAAAATATGCTGTTGAGGAAGGGTTGAGACGTATGCATATATATCCATGCATGCCTGCAAACACGTGCGGGCATGTATGGTATATATGCATACATTAACCACAGCATCATGGGATGATGTGCGCAGATGTGCCCAGCATCTGCGCACGTCTGGCCATGGTGATCCCCAGGGGCCCATGGTGGCCCCTGTGGGAAATATGTGACCCCTTATAATATATGTAGGGGCTTGTGCCCCCTTATCTGTGCCCCCTTATATATATGACTGCGTCCCCATCTATAATCCCCCTTAGAATACATTATGCCCCTTATATATGTGACATATATGTGTATCTGCCATGGCTCTCCCCCAGGTGTGTGTGTATATATATATATATATATATATATATGGGCCTATAACTGCCCATGTATGCCCCCAGGTTTCTAATGAGTATATATGTATATAGATGCGCCCCAAGTATCTATATACATATATATATATATCAAGTTCCTGCAGGGGGTGGATATGTCTCCAGGTGGCTAGTGACTTCAAAGGTAATTGATTTGAGGTTTATCAGCCTATTTACTATGCGGCCCCAACCTTGTGTTTGTGACATGGCTGGGCGTGTGGTGCTGTGAGCCTCAGGGGGCCAGCCAGTTGGCTGCTGCAATCTGAGTGCATGCATTCCGTCACACGCACACAATGATGTCACACCCCTGGAAAGGGGGGGGGGGGGGGTGAGAGTGACTGATATATCAGTCCAGGACAAAGGAACAGGGCTCCTTGCAACCAGACTGGATTCAGAGACACATGAGGACTGCTGCCTGAAGGAAGAGAGGCCCATTTGGCCCTGGAGATGGCTGAGTATACGCTGGCATGGCATTGTACCTCCCTTGCAGTGCCAACCATATTCTGTGCCCCTGATGTCCCTAACCCATTAACCCCTTCCCTGCCAGAACCCCAGCTCTCCTGCTGGTATTAACCTCAGCACTCACTGGCAAATAACCCTTGCAGTGCTGAATCTATACCCTCTTGTAACCCCGTAGGGACAGTATAGAGCTAGGCGGGTGGGTTGTTATACTTGTATGTGTGTATTGTATAGTTAGTTTATGGGTGGAATTGGGAACTTGTAGCGTAGTTTGAGTATTGTATATGTGTAGTGCTGTGTATTGTTAGTGTATTGCGTGCTTAGTGTGTTAAATAAATACCGTTATATTTGTACCCTTTGTGTAGCTTGTACTTGTTAGCGGTAGCGAGTTAGTAAGGCGCATGCAGCTAGTATTAGTGATTAGTGTAAAGCATAGCGAAAGTATTGTGTATTTATTATATAAAGGTATAAATAGGCGGAGTCTTCACTAGACGGCTCCTCCTATTTAGGAATATTAATTATCGATATTCGCATAATATTGGTGATTAATATTCCCCCTTTACATATGCTAATTAACTTCTAGGTGCTACTGGGGCATTGCTTCAGCACCTAGAGGCTCAGTCTACTCACCCTTTGGCACACCCAGGTCCCGTTGATTGACTGTCGAGTTCTACTCATTGTCACGCAAATCCTGCGCCATCCCGTTTAGTATTCGGCGCAGGCGCAGTGAGTGAAGGACGTGCTCCTAGTGCCGGCTTCCTTCCTTCGGCACAGGCGCAGTGAGGAGGCCGGCAGCAGCTAAAACAAGATTTCCCTCCCCCTTTCCTAACCCTGCTGTCCAATCTGTGCTCCTGCTGAACTGTTAAGATGTTAATGAGGCTGCCCTACTGTCTCGGAAGGACTTCAGCATGTCCCAATTTTAAATGTATCTGCATTCTAAGGACGCATATATTCCATCTGAATGGAATAGTGAATCAGGGAGCCCTCAGGTCCCTGCTCCATTATTCCCCAACCTATGCTTTCCCCAGCAGCAGGCACAATACAGTGATATCATCACACCTGATGAGCTGAGCAGGAGAGCACACAGGCCAGGGATCATTCCCTATGCATTACATTCATTGAGTTTTGATTTGTTTAAAATGGCAATAGATTTTAGTTTGCACAGCTCAGTACTTTTTATGGGAATGAAATTTACTTGCATTTACTCTCATTTTATGCTATTTGATCTTAATGAAAAAAAATAAAAAAAATCAACCCAATGAGGGAGGTTGGTGCAAAGGAAAACAGATCTGGTTGCTTATTGGAACCCAAAAGATTTGTCCTATTTCCTGAGGCTCTCTGAAAAATGAAATGTAGAATTTTATTTGTTGCTATGGGCAACTAAGTCAGTTTTCCTTTGCACCAGTTAAGATAAATCTACCCCATTGTGCCTCAAAGACATGATAGAGAGTAGTATTACTAATAAACCATAAAGCATGGGTGAGGTCAGGATGCAATTGCTTCGGTGAGGATCTGGGTTTGTGGGTCGTAATATCACCTTAGCAGGATAATGATGCAACAGACATTATTTCATATTTCATCCACAAATGCAGATAGATGGCCTGGATGAGCTACACCCCTGGACAGTCGGGTAGACACCTGCCAAGACCCAGTCCACAATATCCTGAGTTCGGAACCTGTTGTTCCATTGCCCCATACCAGTTTCTACCCACAGCTTTAGTATCACCCACCTTTATATTTTGCAGTCACAGCTGATACTTATCCAGACCACAAACACCATGTACCTAAGTGCATGGATCTAACTTCAACCAGCAACACCCCATCATCCCCCAGTCACTGTCCTAAGTACTTCAATGCTGTTCCCGAGTTTGAGCTTGTCCCCCTGGGAACACCTCTTCCAAAGCTTACTGTGCATTGGTGAATGTGTTTCCCTGAGACTAAGCCCCTCAACTGAGACTACATGTGAGACCCCCTGTGGGGATGGCACCAATTTTTGCAGACAATTAGGACAGCTTATGTAGTGGTGTTCTGTGTAAAAAAAGTTGCATTTATGGCATAAAGATGTAACTTTTTGTCAAAAAGTTGCATTTATGAAAAGAAAACCAACTCGTCATTGGAACAAATGATAGGTAAGTAATAAAACAGGAGGCATTTATTTTTATCTAAGGCTACTTTCACACTAGCGTTCGTCGGTCCGCTCGTGAGCTCCGTTTGAAGGGGCTCACGAGCAAACCCGAACGCTTCCGTCCAGCCCTGATGCAGTCTGAATGGATGCGGATCCGCTCAGACTGCATCAGTCTGGCGGCGTTCAGCCTCCGCTCCGCTCGCCTCCGCATGGACAGGCGGACAGCTGAACGCTGCTTGCAGCGTTCGGGTGTCCGCCTGGCCGTGCGGAGGCGTGCGGATCCGTCCAGACTTACAATGTAAGTCAATGGGGACGGATCCGTTTGAAGATGCCACAATATGGCTCAATCTTCAAGCGGATCCGTCCCCCATTGACTTTACATTGAAAGTCTGGACGGATCCGTCCGAGGCTATTTTCACACTTAGCTTTTATATGCCAATATAATGCAGACGGATCCGATCGAACGCTAGTGTGAAAGTAGCCTAATATAAATTAGCTAAACAGTGTTTCTGTCAGTAAATTGACATTCAACAAACATAAAACAATAACAAAAATGTCCGGAGTCTGAGACAAAAGTTGCAATTTACCATTATTGATAAATGTCTTTCATGGTAATTTACCAAGACCAGCGTTTTCTACATTTTGCTTGTAAGAATGACAAAAAGGTGTGTAAATAAGTCAAAAAAAGAGGACAAATAACTTTTGCATTTTGAATTTGTTTGTCAGTAAAATCTTACAGCGTTCATGCAAAAAATAACAATCAAAGGTTGACGAGATGCTTCCTGCAGGCGTGTTCTGTAATTAGCAAAAGAATTTTACAGTGCTTTGCCTTTCTCAAAAGACTGACATTCTGCTTCACTGCCTTCAAGCTGGAAGTCATTTCCATGATATTGGTTTAATACAAAATATCTTTTAGTCAACACAAGGTAATTGAGATGCTTCATATTTCAGCTTCGGATGGCAAATGTACTTGTGCATTGGACGAAAAGGAATGTATATCGCTTACATTTTAAACGCACCATGATCATGTTTTTGTGATTAATTTCATGTAAATGAAGTGATTTGCATGACATTTCATTCTCCCGGTAGCCTTTTGCATTCAGCTTTCTCATGTATGTTTAGCAAGTGCAAGAGGGGATGAAAAAGTTCTAATCATGCCTGGCAATGAGTGCCAAGCTTAAAGTGTGCAGGACTAATGCTTATGTTTTCCAAATCTGTTTTAACAAGATATGTAATGAACTGTGAAAAAGAGCCAAAGGGCTGCATATACCACGTGAATAATAACATAACACAACACAGAGTTACATAGAATAATATCTTAAAATATCATCCAGTGCATTCACTTAGGCTACTTTCACACTAGCGTTCGATCGGATCCGTTCTGAACGGATCCGATCATAATAATGCAGACGGAGGCTCCGTTCAGAACGGATCCGTCTGCATTATATTGGCAAAAAAAAGCTAAGTGTGAAATTAGCCTGAGCGGATCCGTCCAGACTTTTACATTGAAAGTCAATGGGGGACGGATCCGCTTGAAGATTGAGCCATATTGTGGCATCTTCAAACAGATCCGTCCCCATTGACTTACATTGTAAGTCTGGACGGATCCGCACGCCTCCGCACGGCCAGGCGGACACCCGAACACTGCAACGGTGTCCGCCTGCTGAGTGGAGTGGAGGCTGAACGCCGCCAGACTGATGCAGTCTGAGCGGATCCGCATCCATTCAGACTGCATCAGGGCTGGACGGAAGCTTTTGGGTCCGCTCGTGAGCCCCTTCAAACGGAGCTCACGAGCGGACAGCCGAACACTAGTGTGAAACTAGCCCTTTACTATCTCACGCCCTACTCTGTCCAATAAACAGTTCCACTCATGGTGGTATAGCTTAATTCATAAGCAATGTAGCTTTACAATACTTTCACAGGTGAAAATTATCACTATATACCATTAAATCAGAGGTTATGAATAAAGTTTGTTATTATGCTTCTTTTGCTTACAGATATACTTATTTTATTTTGTTGTTGTGGCCATATTGATCGTCACCTTCAAATTAGTTTCTCAAAAACGGTCATTGGTCAACCGAGAATTGGTAAGATGAGAGTTAATAAAAGGAGAAATTGATGTCAGTTTTCTTTCTGTTAAAACTTGTTGTGCATGTTTCACTTCACTTATTATATATATAAAGTTTATTTGCAACATAATGTTGATAACATTAAACAATATTATCGTGATATCATTTAAACAATGTGAATTTGTGATAAAAAACATTGATATTCATATATGTACTCACTATTTTCTGTACTTACACTACATGATATAGCATTACTTCGTATATGTTTTGACTATGAAAAACCCAATAAAAATTACTTTAAAAGAAACTGTCATTTTTGCCAATATCTAGTAACTGTTCACACTAGTATATGACAATTTTATTTTTTAAATCCTATTCCTCCTTCACTTATAAACATTTTAGGATATGTACCTCATTCTAATCCAGAGTTTAAAGGTGATGGTGCTGCACTTTTGTTTAGCTCATTTCACTTGTAATTCTGCATACTCCATTCATTTCAATATGGTGGAGGAGAAGACATGAATTACTTTACCCTCCTACTTCCTTCCCACAAATGTCAGTTGCAGAAGTGGATAGTCCGTGATTACAGCTGCCCCTGCACTGTAGGACTGCACTAACATGTGAGAAGCGGTAAGTGTTTGTGATAACTGACACTAGGTGATGCGATAACTAGCCTTCTAGATAAAGTGTCCAGGACTGGGCTGCAGCTTTCTGTTACTGAATTATATAAAAAGCTGAGGTTTGAAGGTAAGTAGTCCATGTTTATACTGTGCAAAGTAGGTCATCGGTATTGTGCCCTATGAAAATGATGCTATGCTGTTTGTTTTAAAGGATCTTGTAAGTACAATAAACGCTGGACGTTTGAATCTTAGTTGCGGTGCTTCACTAGTTTTGCTCCTTCTCTCCGGCCGCTTACAGGAGGTGGGAGTAGAGATGTGTTTGGAGACCAGATTTTAATCAGTGATTGACTGCATCAGAGAACTGCCCATACATTTGGTTTGGTCGAGACTCTCCCTGGAAGTTAAGAGCAGCGCGGTCTCTTTTTCTCTTTGTTTGGAATTTGGTGTGAACAGGACCCACTTCACTTGAGACCTGCAGCACTCGTAATAGGAACAGCAATTTGGAACTTGATTTTATTGAGTATGTAAGGATGTACCTTAAGAAAGCACTCCCCCCACCTCCAGTTTTTGGTCATATCAGTAAGGGATAAGTGATAATTAGTGATGTCGCGAACATAAAATTTTCCGTTCGCGAACGGCAAACGCGAAATTCCGTAAATGTTCGCGAACCGGGCGAACCGCAATAGACATCAATAGGAAGGCGAATTAGAAAACCCACAGGGACTCTTTGTGGCCACAATAGTGATGGAAAAGTTGTTTCAAGGGAACTAACACCTGGACTGTGGCATGCCGGAGGGGGATCCATGGCAAAACACCCATGGAAAATTACGTAGTTGACGCAGAGTGTGGTAAGTTGAAATCGCAATGCGATTTATAGAACTTGAATTAATCGCATTGCGATTTAAACTTTCTCAAATCCGACAGCACATTCTAGCATGGAGTCGTTCCCATGGTGATGGGGACGCTCAATGAGCACGGAAGTCAGCAGAAGTTCTGTTGAAATCGCAATGCGATTTATAGAACTTGAATTAATCGCATTGCGATTACAACTTTCTCAAATCCGACAGTACATTCTAGCATGGAGCCGTTCCCATGGTGATGGGGATGCTCCATGAGCACGGAAGTCGGCAGAAGCTCTAAGTTGAAATCGTAATGCGATTAATTCAAGTTCTATAAATCGCATTGCGATTTCAACTTAGAGCTTCTGCCGACTTCCGTGCTAATGGAGCATCCCCATCACCATGGGAACGGCTCCATGCTAGAATGTACTGTCGGATTTGAGAAAGTTGTAATCGCAATGCGATTAATGCAGGTTATATTAATCGCATTGTGAATTCAACTTAGAGCTGCTGGGTTCCTAATGGTTATATTGATAGAATATAACGAAGATTGAGAATATAGTGCTATATTAGTTATATTCGTCAATTCTAGCAATACAACCATTAGGTACTTAGCTTGCATTCGCAATGCGATTAATATAACCTGCATTATTCGCATTGCGATTACAACTTAGATCTGAGTTCCTAATGGTTGTATTGCTAGAATTGACAACGAATACAGCACTATATTCTCAATCTTCGTTATATCCTATCAATATAACCATTAGGAACCCAGCAGCTCTAAGTTGTAATCGGAATGCGATTAATACAACCTGCATTAATCGCATTGCGATTACAACTTTGTGACACTGCAGCTTCAGAATTAATCTAAGATGGATGCTGTCCTTGCTTTTTGATAGGCGGTGGGAGGGTCTGGGAGGGAGGGTATGCTGATTGGCTGGAATGTGTCTGCTGACTGTGAGGTACAGGGTCAAAGTTTGCTCAATGATGACTATAGGAGGCGGACCGAACATCGCATAGGTTCGCCCGCAGCGGCGAATGTGAACAAGCTATGTTCGCCGGGAACTATTCGCCAGCGAATAGTTCGGGACATCTCTAGTGATAATACAAAATGTTGTTATACATTTGCAGTAATAGCCAGAAAAACCCAGAAAGCATTGTAGTGCTTTAAAAGAAGGTTGTACCCACTTTTCAATAGCTTGGACCTTGACAGAATCCATCCGAAATAATCTTGGGGTAAGTATATACCTGACAAAGTGTATCTCCTGCACCACAAAAACATTTTTTTTTCAAATTTCAGAAATAATTGATTCTCATTAAGCGTCTTTCAGTACAGATCTAACATGACTCACATGAGAATCCCAATACATAAATCAAAATGTAATCTGAATAAACCATAAATCTCCTGAAATAATATATAAAAACATCATTAGCCAAATCTTAAAAAGACCGCAAATAGCATGGCAAGATATTCAAAATGACCTTTAGGGGTATTAAAGGCTGTTTTCTATTCATCTCCCTCCATAATACCAATAAGATTATAAGCCCCCTTGAGGTCCAGTTTGGTAAACCATTGAGCTTCCCGAAATTATTTAAACAAGTCTGGAATTTATGGCAATGGATACTGTTTTTTTTTTATTCCCTGCAATCAATGCAGGGTCTAAGGCCCCTCAATCCATTTTACAAACAAAAATAAAGAAACCTGCTCCCATGGGGTATACTGAAGGCTGGATATGTCCTTTCGTCAGACTCTCCATGATATAATCATGCATAGCCTGATACTCTGAAAGGTTATGAATATGTCCCTTGGGATATTTTGATCCAGGCAGTGGCGTGCCTAGGGTGTTTGGCACCCTTGCGGGACCTTTCTCTGGCACCCCCACCAATACTTAAAAAAAAATGGTACCCCCTTACATTATAGGGGTTAAAGAGGGAAAACCAGGGAACCAGCAGGACAACACCCTTAGGTTTAGCTCAAAGTCAAACTGGTTACTTGGCACAGTGGGTCCAAACCAATTGCCATTTACAAAAGCACTTTCTGGTAGAGTCCAATGGTGTATCATACAGTATGATTCTTTTCATCTCTCAGGAGCTCTGAGAAGGATAATGTGATGCAGTCAGTACTGTTACATTCATTAATATAATTTGTAGGTATTATTCTAATGTTGCTGGTTGTTCACAAGGCTGCTGATCTGGACTTCACTTATAACAGTCACATTTTCCATGTACTTGGTACTCACATACCCCCAGGATTTATATTAGGGCAGAGCTACATAACAACTGGATGATCACAAGCAAAATATATGACGCACATATCAACACTGGCAGAAAAGAATTCACTGTAGATGACAGGAACCAAATGGTAGAATGAATGAAGGAGATGGAAGTCTGGCAACTGAACAGGTGGACACGGAAATGGTCTTCAACTAAAGAACAGTGAATGACAGTGAACAGAAATAAAGACATGGCAGAACTGGCAATCCTCTGCAATATAACCCGGCAGCCAAAACAAATGCAAGGAACAAGTAGAAAACAGAATCCACAATAGACACAACTACTATACTAGAAGCAATAAAAGACAGTAGAAACACAGGTCCCAGGATACACTGATACAATACCAATAGACCAGACTATGTAACGAGAATCTGGAAACAAATGCAAAGAATTTCTACTATACCTGGCAAGAAGCACAGGAACTCTGAAGATTTATAGGAAGGATAACTGATTAAAAAGTGCTCCTTAAAGGATAACTGTCGTATTATTATTATTTTTTGGAGTATTGGATTGTGGTGATTAATATCTCCTTGGTGGCCCTATTTCAACTTTTCATTGTGTACTCAATTGCCCCTTAATTCCACATTTTTGTTCCCTGTACTGCCTACTTTTACCTGTGCTTAAAATAGGGTTGCTAGGCACGGCATGAAGGACAGAGGACGCAGAAGCACGCAGCATGCAAGGTCAGATTACTGACAGACAGTAAATGATTAAAGCCAAGTCCTCCCCAGCAGCTGATAACAGTGCCTGGGCTGTGTGCACTTCTCCCTGTCCCTGCGCTTGGCAGACGCTCCCTCACTCAGCAGAGCTGGACAATGCAGAGTTGGAGCAGCGCAGAGCAGGGAAGGGAGATCTGCCAACTGCTCAGTGTATAAATGAAAGCAACATGTGGTAAGAGGACCCCTTTGTGCTGCAGGAGATTAACCCTTTAGGGTGGAGGGCTCTGGTTACTGACACTTTTGGGGGGCTATTGTTACTGGCTAGTGAGGGCAGGCGGGATTAGCCTCAGGGTGAGGGCAGTGGCGGCCATCTTAACTGAATAGTGAGATTGCAGTTTTATGCAGACTGGTTGCTAAGGGCTGAATCTTATTAAATATGGGGTAGGTCAGTCTAATAGTAACTGATTCTGGAATATCATGTTATTAGTAACTACATATATGAAAATTGAAATTAGGGTCTAAATGTGACAGTTATCCTTTAAGTTAACCAGGCTGAGTTGATAAAGTGATCCAGATGCAAACAATGTCAGTAAATAGTGTTGAGTAGTGATGAGCGGCAGGGGCAATATTCGGATTTGCGATATTTTGCGAATATTTTGTAGAATATTCATCATATATTCGCAAATTCGCTATTATTTTCTTGATTGCAAAAATCGCCAATGTAATATTCGCGTAAAGCGTGCGCAATACAGGCGTGGGTCACTTTTACTACATTTTCCAAGCTGATAGAAGTTTCCTAAAACTGGAGAAAATGGCTTTATATGCAGATAGAGTGCTCCCACTAACTATCTGTATTAAATATAAGCTATCTAATTATCTATCTAATGTAGTGTGGAAAGCACAGAGAACAGCAACGACCCTGCTGTCTCTCTCAGAACTTTTTAAAAAAAAAACTGTAGAAAATGGCTCCTGGGGAGGTTCTTATATAGTAAGGGTTAGGCAACTTTCCTATTGGTTGCTAGGGATCAGGGGCGGACACAGGCATATATGTGCAAATAAAAAACATCTTGTGAATATGTTTACAGTATGTATACATATTCTTTTCATACTAGGCCACTCCTCTAACTCTGCCCAAAGAATAACTATACACACCCAGTCACCTTAATGCCCCCACATAGTAATTATTCCCCCTTTGTGCCAGTACATAGTAGTTATGTCCAGATATGTACCCCCTCACAAAAGTAATGGTAAGATATGTGCCCCCTTCACAGGAAGTTAAAAAAATATACTCACTTAGTTTCTCATGATCGCAGTTCAGCCGCTGGCGCTCCACAGCAGTAGAAGGGTGTAGTGTCACACATTGCTCTGCTGGTCTGTGTAGGAGGAAGAGCACAGCAGATTTCTGGCCGCACGGCTCCTCCTCATACACGGACCAGCAGTGGGATGTCTGACACTACATCCTGCTACTGCTGTG
This sequence comes from Bufo gargarizans, assembly GCF_014858855.1. Taxonomy (NCBI): domain Eukaryota; kingdom Metazoa; phylum Chordata; class Amphibia; order Anura; family Bufonidae; genus Bufo; species Bufo gargarizans. The sequence goes on along the minus strand of NC_058081.1, from coordinate 249,709,539 downwards.
GAGCCAGGTCCGTATTTAGATTTGATGCTGCCATAGGCACTTTAGTGCCAGCTTTCTCCCCCCCAATCAAGTCCATAGCTGATGGTAAAATGCTTCTAGGCCTTCAGCTATCCCTCAGGACTCCCTCATACACTTGGACAATTAAAGGACTGACCTGTTACTTGTGCGCTTGGCAGCTAGGTATCTGTGTTGCAGTGTGTTGTTCTTATGTCCCTGCATTGCTGAGAAAAATGATGTTTTATTATATACAAATGGTGGGGGCGTTACCATTACACCTAGAGGCTCCGCTCTCTCTGTAACCGCCGCACCCTATGCACTTTAACATGGCCCGGTGGGATAACATTTTCACTGCCAGGCCCTGTAAAAGTAGACAGGGAGCGGAAGTTGTAGGGACAGCAGAGCCTCTAGGTGTAATGGTAACGCCCCCGTTGCTCCAAGAGGATCATTTGCATATATTCAAGTATTCATTTTTTTTCTCAATAATGGGTGGCTTTAGCGCTGCCCTAGCCATTTTACAGGCTAAGGCAGTGCTAAAGCATGTCCATTAGTGCCAGTGAAATCAACGGGCTCACTGCCAGGCGGAAGCCACCCCCAAATAGTATCCCCAGTGGTAATAAGGCTTCCTACAGTGCCCTCAGTGCTAATAAGGCCTCCCTATAAGGAACATTTATAATCTATAAGGCACTTCTATAGAGCCCTCAGTAGTAGTAATGTCCTCCACCCCTGCCCACAGTATTTATAATGTTCCCTGCAGTGCACCCTGTAATTATAATACCTACTGCCGTACCCCCCCCCCCCCCGCTTGGAGTTATAATCGTCTCTGTAGTGCCCCCATAAAAATTATAATGCCCGTCCTCTCCCTCCAGTCTTCTATACCATGCAGTCCCATGTAAATAACACCAGTCGGCTCCCACCAGTCTTCTATATGATACAGTCCCATGTAAATAACCTATTTTTATTACAGTCTTCTATACCATGCAGTCCCATGTAAATAACTTCACTCCTCTACCTTCAGTCTTCTATACCATGCAGTCCCATGTAAATAATACCAGTCGTCTCCCTCCAGTCCCATGTAAATAACTTAAATTCCCTCCTTCACCCCCAACAACACATAGTCCCATATAAATAACATCACTCCTTACCCTCCAGTCTTCTATAATATCCAGTCCCATGTAAATAACACAAGTCATCTCCCTCCAATCTTCTATAACATACAGTCCCATGTAAAAAACATATATATACTTTTAGTCTTCTACACTTACACTTACACTGGCACTTACATTCATTCCATGGCCATCACAGGTCTCCACTGCTAAGTGCTGCCTCTTTCTGCACAGGTCACATGACGGTGACCTCATCACAGGTCCTACCTCCACTACCACTGCTGAAAAGATCACATTACTATGATGTAATCGAAGGTCCTTCAGCTATGGAGTGAAGGCACAAACGGGCAGCAGATTCGCAGTAAGTGCTAATCAGGCACCCCCTCCCTACAACAAAAAAACTCCGCCCCCTCCCAACCTCCACACCAAGGTGTCCAGGTTACCCTGTTGGCAGTGGTAGGAAATTAAAAATATGATAAGATTAAAAAATAAACGCCTCTGCTGGCACTGGGATGGGCCCCCTCCCTTGCTGGGCCCCTGTGCAGCTGAACCAGTATGTTCGCCCCTGCTAGGGATGTTGCTAAGCTCAGACAAAGACATTGCAGCCTTTTCATTGTCCCACAAGCAAGAAGCGAGGTTACTGATGAAAACAAAATCTAGAATATTCAAAATTACGAATATATATCATTATATTCTAAATATTCGTGAATTCTCAAAGTGCCAATATTCACGATTAATATTAGCTATTCGAATATTCGTGCCCAACACTAGTGTTGAGCGAATCGAGTTGTGGATCCAAGTTTTAAAATGGTTTTCAAGTTTAAAACTCAAAGTCCAAAGTTATACACCAAAGTCCTGCAAGACTTCAGTGATAATGAATTTCTCTTACTGGATGCCATACATTTCAATGCTATATGGAGACAGGTCTCCATACAGCATTAAAACAAAGTTTTGAACCTGGATCTAAAGCTCGATTTTCTCAACACTATCAATAAACATCCAAGGATGAGGCAGCAAGGAACTGCCTGTATTTTGCATTATTATTTTGATAATAAAACAAAGATTTGAATCTGAACATGGGGAAAATATAATGGGAAGATGTATTCTTCTTTTCTTTGCATCCACCCCTAGTCCTGTGTTTATACAGTAGTGTAGTTTCAAAATACTGATGCAATGCAAAAAAAAATAATCTGCAATGTGTGAATAGGATTGACCACTTAAAAAAATAATAATAATCCAAGCCAGGTATAAAAAGGAATGCTTCACAAGGAGTGTGATTTGCCACTTAGGGTATGAAAAAACAGAACGGTTATGATCTGGTCGGGTTGCGGTCAAGAACTATGTGGCCAATTAGCCCGCAGCTGCCATTCATTTAATGAAGACTGTAGTCGGTCTTCATTGTTAATGGCTGCACGGCAACTTCAGTACCGCACGGCCATTAACAATGAAGACCAACTAAACAGTGTGGTCCTCATTAGTTAAATGAAAGGCAACTGCGGGCTAATTGGCCGTGCAGTTCTAGACTGCAACACGGCCGCAACCCAACCGGATCACAACCGTGCCTTGTGGTAGTATTCTCATTTTCCAGAATTATTTCTTGTTTGTCAGAACAAGTATCTGGTCAGCCATTCACATATGATGGCAGGGATAAATATTTTTATTCAGCCCTAAAATTCTATGTGTAATCGTAATCCTGGGGGTAGCCATGGCAACTTGGCCATCCAGTCTGCCAGTATCTGAGCAGGTTATCCTCTTTCTGTTCTGTCCATATGACGGTGTTGTCGTCAAGTGTGTGTGTATAAATATGTATAGATATTCTGCTCTTATATACTGAAATTTTACAGTTTTTACTGTAGTTTAGTATAGATGAAATACAGTGAATCACTTTCCAGATGAAAACAAGCAAAATAGTTTTGTTGTTGTGTGAGATTTTCTATTCCATCTTGTGCTAATAAAACTTTAAACATGCTGCATAATATGGACCTGGAAAGTAGACTATGTGTTCTGCAGAGATTATGCATAAACAGGATTATGCTCTCTGGTCTACCTGACTGCCAAATCCTGAGCAAAACAGAACTGATAAGAAATAGTGATCAAAGCACCACTGATACAATATGGTCTGCAAACATCAAAATGGTGTCTGCAAACTAAGCTTTGAACTACATGAAACACTGAAGTAAATCTAGCTATTGGTTCACATTAGTGTTGAGCAAGCATGCTCTGCCGAACTGCTGTTCGGCTCGAGCATCGCTATATTCGGCACATTGCAGTGCTCGGCCGAATACTGCAGGTGCTCAAGTACAATTTAATGCAATGAAAGTCAATGGTAGACCCGAGCATCAAACCAGGCACCTACTGCTCTGAAGAAGAGAGGGTGTCTGGTTCACACAAAAAAAAGGTTAGAAATTGATGGAAACCCCATCAAAATGGTTTGGAAACAGCATTAAGAGGATAGCTGGATGTGTCTTGGACTCCTATGATCTATGGCATACAATAGACAACCATACAAAGGCTATATGCAAAAGCCAGGTTTGTGGAAGCCAACAATCTATCCATGAGACAAATAACAGTCAGCATAGAGCATACCTTACAATGGAAGCCTTGTACTCTATGAGACATTCCAAACAAGCTTTAATGAGAGCCAGTAAGCTGCTTCACATTTGTTGGATGGCTTGGGTGGGCCTGCGCACCTACTGTATATTCAATATCTTTAGGGTGAGAAAAAGTTTTCTGATTGAACCTTTCTATACAGTTTTGTCATGTAAAAACTAATTAGCATAAACATGGGCATATGGGAAAGACATGCAGCTGAAAAAACATTTGCATGGAAAATTCAGGATCTCCACTACTCATGAACAGCACCATCTATTGGATTCATAGTCTTGTCATAAGACTATGAAACCAATAGATGGCGCTGTTTATGACTCATGAACAGTGCCATCTATTGGTTTCATAATCTTATGACAAGACTGTTAGACTATGAGTCTTATGACAAGACTATTAGTTGTGTCATAAGACTATGAAACCAATAAATGGTGCTGTTCATCTTGTTGGGGCACTAGTGAGTGGGGCACCCTGCTCAACAGAGTCTACACACCTTGTAGCACTCAGCCTTCTGGAAAATTTGCGATAAAAAGTTGCAATTAGAATATTCGCAATCTACACTATTTATAAACAGTGCCATCTATTGGATTCATAGTCTTGTCATAAGACTATTAAACCTATAGATGGCGCTGTTCATGAGTCATTACAAGCAGGGCAATAGTCTTCAGATACATCCCTAGCAAGCTTATATTACTGCAGATAAAGTGCTAGAAGATGTGTGAATGATAGCAGCAATCCGATATACACCTCAGTGTTAGCGCAGGCTATTATTTGCTGAGTGCTACACGGTGTGTGGACTCAGTTGAACAGGGTGCCCCACTTACTAGCGCCCCAACAAGATGAACAGCGCCATCTATTGGTTTCATAGTCCTATGACAAGACTAATAATCTTGTTATAAGACTATGAAACCGCTAGATGGCGCTGTTCATGACTCATGAACAGCGCCATCTATTGGTTTCATAGTCTTATTACAAGACTATGATTCCAATAGCTGGTGCTGTTCATGAGTAGCGTAGATCGCAAATTTTCCATGCAAATGGTTTTTCAGCTGAAAAACAAGACAGATTCATGCTTATTTTCATGTCTTTACCATATGTTTATGCAAAATCGTTTTTACATGACAAAACTGTATAGAAAGGTTATTGAATATTATGTTAGGACAATCAGAAAACTTTTTGTCACCCTAAGGATGTTGATCTAGGTGCGCAGGTCCACTCAAGTCATCCAACAGATGTGAAACAACTTTGAGGATTACTGGCTCTCAGTCAGATAAGAGGTGGTTTGGAATATCTCATAGTGCACAAGGCTGCCATTGTAAGGTATGCTGACTGTTATCTGTCTCATAGATAGATTGTTGGCTTCAACATACCTGGCTTTTGGCATATAGCCTTTGTGTGGTTGTCTATTGTATAAATAAATAATAGGAGTCCAAGATGCATCCAGCCATCATCTTAATGCTGTTTACAAACCATTTTGATGGGGTTTCCATCAATTTCCAACCTTTTTTTGTGAACCAGACACCCTCTTCTCTTCCAAGCAGGGGGTGCCTGGGGTTCTCCTATTGACTTCCATTGTGCTCACGAGCACACGAGCATACCGATGTGTTCGGCTAGAACACACGAGCACTTGGGTGCTCGATCAACACTAGTTCACATGGCAATTCATTTCAGAGGAGATTCATGGAGTCAGAATACTTCATTGCAGGGTTCCCCAACCTGCGACTTAGCTTCTAGATGAGGATCTACAACCTCTGCATCTTGCTTCCTGGATGTTGAGAAATAAAGACCATGTTTCAAACCAGTGTCACCAGGGATATATCATAGGGGTGCTGAATTTTGGCACCAGTCTCTGGACTCTAACACTGCTACTGACACCACGCTAATAAAATAATAATCACATTTCCTACATTACAAGTATGCGAATATACAAATCAATGATTGAATATACAGACTTGAAACTTGTGATCTCTTTATTGTACATAAAAATACTTCATATTAAAGGGTTTTTTGCATCTGGGACATTCATAGCATATCTATAGGATATGCCATAAATATCTGCAAAATGTGGGCCTCTTCTCCAAAGTGAATGGAGAGCAGACTGTGCATGCATGGCCACCCTTGCATTCAAATATCCTAGGTGTGAATTTAGGGGCGGCCATGTTTGATGGTGTTCTCTTCATTAACTGCTATTGACTTCATTTGTCAATTTTCTGAAGTTCCATGGCAGTGAATAGAGAGTACTTTGAGCATGTATAGTTTGCTCTCTATTCACTTCAGGACTCCATTATTGAGATAGAAGCATGTCCCATATGGGAATACCCCTGTCGGTTCAGTCTTGTCAAATTAAACTAAATCACAGTTCTCACCGTTATCCACATACTATTTAGCCTCAATAGCAGTCATTAGTATGTAGACAATGTTCAGCATACAATGACACCAGCCTTAGACAAAGTCAATCAAGTCAGGGTTACATATACACATTTGATCATTATTTATCATCAGAAGCTGAGAAAAGAAGCCAAAATAAAGAGTGGTCCTGTGTTTAGGATCCAGTCCCAGCTTTAGATTGCAAACACTGATGTAAAATGTCGATCAAACCTGTAATGAGTAGGATTGGGTCAATAACTTCAATGAATGGTATGTACATACAGAAATATGAAATAATGTGGGTAAAGTCAGAATGATCCATGATTAGTCAGACCTCTTAGTTACAGTGATGTTAACCAAGGGCATAACAAATAAACATGGGGCCCCTTAGCAAACCATGGCCACCTTCTGCTGCAAGGTCACCACATGAAAAGCTTATGTTTATTTTGGTTTGACTAATGCATAGGGATTATTACAATAATGGAATAAGTTATACACTGATGTCACAGTACATTCATAATCTAATTAATGACTTTAAAGCACTGGAATTAAACAGTGGTGTCACATTATAAGGATAATGCATCTCATTATATCATAAAACAGGTATAACACACACATAAAGGTCATAATATACCCTGTGACATCACAGATTAAGAAAGAACATATGATGATGTCACAGGTATAATGAACATGTAGAGTGTACATGTTGAATGTACATGTAGGCAGCGGGCGTCATGGCCAGCAAGTCTCTGCTGTTTCAAACAGCAGAGACCTGTGGCTAATTACCGTGAACGGCAATATTTAAAGTCTTTAGATGCCATTATCAAGTGAGATCACGGCATCTAAATGCACAAAAACCTGCTACCAACAGCCCCTGCGGCCAATGGGGCTGTTGGTAGTTGTTCTGAATGCTATCAGCCTCGTTGACAAGGCTGACAGTATTCATGCTGCAATTCTTATTTTGGCAACTTAGATGGCAGGCCAACATAAGAAATGAGCAATTCACAGTAATAAAGTCATTTTAAAAATCCCTGATTGTACAAAATGAAAAATAAAAAACAGAATTTATAGGCTCATATATGAGCTTCAAGATCATTACATAAAATTTTTAAAAAGTTAAAAAATATATAAAAAATATAAAAGTTTAAATCACCCCCCCCTTTTCATATAATAAAATAAATGCCTAAATAACAATAAATATAAACATTATGGGTATCACCGCGACTGAAAATGCCCGTACTATTAAAATATAAAAAATATATAAAAATACGGTGAATGGCATAACGGAAAAAAGGTCATAATGGCCGATTTGCCATATTTTTAAAAATGGTATCAATAAAAACTACAGATTCTCCCGCAAAAAATGAGCCCATATACAGCTCAGTAAACATAAGTATAAAAAAGTTATGGGGGTCAGAATATGGTGATGTAAACACTAAATATTTTATTTCAAAGTTTACCGTCTTTTTCACCCTATAAGACACACCTGCCCATAAGATGCATCTAAGTTTTTGAGGAGGAAAATAAGAAAAAAATATTTTGAACCAAAAGTTGTGATTTTGGTGGGTTTTGAACTAATGGTGGTCTGTGGATGACACTATTATGGGGGATCTGTGGATGACACTTTTATGGAGGGGATCTGTGGATGAAGCACTGTTATGGGGTATCTGTGGATGACATTGTTATGTGGATCTGTGGATGACACACTGTTATGGGGGATCTGTGGAAGACATTGTTATGGGGGATCTGTGGATGGCACTGTTATGGGGGATCTGTAGATGGCACTGTTATGGGTCTATCTGTGGATGACACTGTTATGGGGGATCTGTGGATGGCACTGTTATGGGGGATCTGTGGATGGCACTGTTATGGGGTATCTGTGAATGACACTGTTATGGGGGTATCTGTGGATGACACTGTTATGGGAGGGATCTGTGGATGACACTGCTACGGGGGGGGATCTGTGGATGACACATATATAGCATCTTATACTATATATGTGTCATCCACAGATCCCCCCCATAACAGTGTCCCTGTGTAAATAGTGACCCCCAATACAGGGGGTGGAGGCCGGCAACTGGTGTTGGAATCACGGCGGGGCCCAGTGCAGTCATTGTACTCTATTACACCGGGCCCCACTCACAGTAGTATTCATATGTAAAGTGTAGGCATGGGAGCTTTGTTAAAGTATTGCAATCCTCTGCAGCAGTATCGCAATCCACTGTAGTACTCACTATGAAACTATCGTAGCAGGCAGGCTGGCCGGCAGCGTAACGTCACTCACTTTGTCACGCGCCTGCTCTGCCTGCTTCACTAATAAAGTGGGAGGAGCATGAGCATGACGATTCCAACACCAGTTGCCGTCCTCCAGCCCCTCCTCCGTTGTGCAGCATCGCGGCCGGCGATGTATCAGTGTTAGCAGAGTAAAAATGGCAGAATTCGCCCCATAAGACGCAGGGGCATTTTCCCCCACTGAGTCTGTGAAACTTATGGGGCAGGGGAAGAAAGAGAGGAGCCTTATGAGAGGAGTAGCATTTTTCTCTGATGAGAGATATACAGGTCCTTCTAAAAAAATTAGCATATTGTGATAAAGTTCATTATTTTCTGTAATGAACTGATAAACATTAGACTTTCATATATTTTAGATTCATTACACACAACTGAAGTAGTTCAAGCCTTTTATTGTTTTAATATTGATGATTTTGGCATACAGCTCATGAAAACCCCAAATTCCTATCTAAAAAAATTAGCATATCATGAAAAGGTTCTCTAAACGAGCTATTAACCTAATCATCTGAATCAACTAATTAACTCTAAACACATGCAAAAGATTCCTGAGGCTTTTAAAAACTCCCAGCCTGGTTCATTACTCAAAACCGCAATCATGGGTAAGACTGCCGACCTGACTGCTGTCCAGAAGGCCATCATTGACACCCTCAAGCAAGAGGGTAAGACACAGAAAGAAATTTCTGAACGAATAGGCTGTTCCCAGAGTGCTGTATCAAGGCACCTCAGTGGGAAGTCTGTGGGAAGGAAAAAGTGTGGCAGAAAACGCTGCACAACGAGAAGAGGTGACCGGACCCTGAGGAAGATTGTGGAGAAGGACCGATTCCAGACCTTGGGGGACCTGCGGAAGCAGTGGACTGAGTCTGGAGTAGAAACATCCAGAGCCACCGTGTACAGGCGTGTGCAGGAAATGGGCTACAGGTGCCGCATTCCCCAGGTTAAGCCACTTTTGAACCAGAAGCGCCTGACCTGGGCTACAGAGAAGCAGCACTGGACTGTTGCTCAGTGGTCCAAAGTAATTTTGCATGTCATTCGGAAATCAAGGTGCCAGAGTCTGGAGGAAGACTGGGGAGAGGGAAATGCCAAAATGCCTGAAGTCCAGTGTCAAGTACCCACAGTCAGTGATGGTCTGGGGTGCCATGTCAGCTGCTGGTGTTGGTCCACTGTGTTTTATCAAGGGCAGGGTCAATGCAGCTAGCTATCAGGAGATTTTGGAGCACTTCATGCTTCCATCTGCTGAAAAGCTTTATGGAGATGAAGATTTCCTTTTTCAGCACAACCTGGCACCTGCTCACAGTGCCAAAACCACTGGTAAATGGTTTACTGACCATGGTATTACTGTGCTCAATTGGCCTGCCAACTCTCCTGACCTGAACCCCATAGAGAATCTGTGGGATATTGGGAAGAGAAAGTTGAGAGACGCAAGACCCAACACTCTGGATGAGCTTAAGGCCGCTATCGAAGCATCCTGGGCCTCCATAACACCTCAGCAGTGCCACAGGCTGATTGCCTCCATGCCACGCCACATTGAAGCAGTCATTTCTGCAAAAGGATTCCCGACCAAGTATTGAGTGCATAACTGAACATAGTTATTTGAAGGTTGACTTTTTTTGTATTAAAAACACTTTTCTTTTATTGGTCGGATGAAATATGCAAATTTTTTTAGATAGGAATTTTGGGTTTTCATGAGCTGTATGCCAAAATCATCAATATTAAAACAATAAAAGGCTTGAACTACTTCAGTTGTGTGTAATGAATCTAAAATATATGAAAGTCTAATGTTTATCAGTACATTACAGAAAATAATGACCTTTATCACAATATGCTAAATTTTTTTAGAAGGACCTGTATTATAACGTTTCTTACATTCACCTGTACAATTCATTTACAAAATTAAATGACAGTTAATGAAAGTTAAACTCAACCAAAATATTATGAAATGATAAGTGTGAGTTCTAGAATTGCATGATTATATTTCCTCAAAATAGCAGAAAGGGTTTTTCATTTCTAAATCCAGTCACATGGAGTTCAGGGTCCTCGACTGTGAGAAATAACTGCCAGTCTAATGAGTGATCCTGTAGCCTCATCAGCCATATGACACCAAAAGATAAAAATCTTTGCTGGAGAAGCTTCCCAGTTTCCTAGCTGCAGTTTTATAATCTAGGCATACTGTCACATGTCCCAGCTATCTCAAGGCCCAGCCGCAGCAAGGAGCCACAGGTTGCCCCTCTGTTGCTGTATTCCAGGTCCGCAATACATGGGGCACCGGCCGTGTGCATTCCTCATCACGGATGCGGACCCATTCACTTCAATGGGTCTGCAAATCCAGAGATGCGATGCGGAACGGAATAGAAGTGCTTCCATTGGGTTCCGTTCTGTGCCTCCGCACCGCAAAAAGATAGAACTTGCTCTAAGTGAATGGGTCCGCGATCTGCATGCGGCTGGGGCACGACGGGACAATGACTGTGTGAATGAGCCCTTAGTGATGAAATAAGTGCTATCTGCTTGCTATTTGTTAATGGCAGCACAGTTTTAAGTAAACCATGTGGCCATTATCAAACAACCAGCAGGCATCACTTGTTTAATTACTTAATTGCACAGACGTTTGACAGCACAATTAAAGAGGACCTTTCAGGTCAAGGAATGGCACAACATAGAGCCATAAGAATAGATGCTCCAGAATTGTTATTACATGGGGAATGCAAGTAGTTACTAAGATAGGCATGTCAGGAGAGGTGAACGGCCCTCTTTAAGCAGATAAATTACATCTGAACCCACAGCAAGACTGGAAGAGACCTGCTGCTCTCCCCCAATGGCAGATTTCCGGGGAGATATAGATTGGGCAGTTGGATTTTACAAGGCTGATTTTTTGTTCTCCAGGAGAAAATCTGCTGCCAGTGGTGTCTGGCAGTGCCTTTCTCCCCTCTTCCCATTCACTAGACATGCATGCTCAGCAGACGCAAGTGGGTATCTGTATATGCTGATTATGAGAAACAGTTGACAGCCAAAGTCTTATTAACGCATGTGTATGGCCATCAATGTCAGATCGGCAGAGGTGCGAGCACTGCTTCTGCCTTACCTACACGTTGTCTCACTTATAGAGGGGGTGCCGTGTAATTATAACTGCTCGTCCCACTTCAAACAGCTGATTGGTGGGGGTGCCAGGAGTCTGATCCCCGATCATCTGATATTGATGAATTATCCTGAGGATAGGTATCAATATTGTGACACTGCATAACCCCTTTAAGACAACAGTGGTGACAGCTTGTTGAGAATTAGTTGCAGTTCTACAAGTGGAAAAATGACAATGAAAGTTGTTACGTTCGATTGTCAAGGATCTTGCAAGAAAGACATTGGCATAACTTGGATGACATCTCTGGGCTAATGGACTCCTCAGGACAAGTGATTAGCAACAGGGTTCAGAACCCAGAAAATGAACATTGCTTTGTTGCAGCAAAGTATGGGAAATGGAATCTGACTGGAACTTCTCCATGTGTTTGCCGCCTAAACAACCCCATTCACATAAATGGAACAGAAATTTCTTAAAAAATCTGCAACAAATCTGCCATATTTGAATAGAATTTTTCAGTAAAAAAAAGTTGTCTTTGAGCTTTGGAGAAGTCCAAAATTAGGTTGACAACCCTGTAGGTAGTCCATTACAAATCAGGTTTTTACAGTTTATTTTTATCATATTTATTTATATTGGAATATATTGGAATCTATGATTAATAATAGCTTTAATAGCTTTTTGTGAATACTTTATTTTACATTGAAATGCATTAATGCCGGATCCGGCCCTAAGTGTTTCGGAAAAATGGATCCGGTTTTGCCATCTGCGCATACGCAGACCTTTAAAAATGTCAAAAAGATAAATACCGGATCCGTTTTTCCAGATGACAACCGGAGAGACGGATCCGGTATTACAATACATTTGTGAGATGGATCCACATCCAGATCCGTCTACAAATGGTTTCCGTTTGCATACAGATTGCCGGATCCGGCAGGCAGTTCCGGCGTCGAAACTGCCTGCTGGAATCCAGCGATGCTAGTGTGAAAGCCCCTTATTGATATTCCTGTCTCCATTTTCACTGCCTTACAAATGAATTGTATATTAGAATGAAGCATCCAATGGGGACTAGATGGCATGGTTTTAAGAGCATATGAGCTTTTCAATGCAGTACTTTTAGTCCAGCTGCCTATCAGGGACGGAGAGGCAGTCCAGGGGCACACGTGATTCGACAGGCTGTTCACCCGCCGGAACAGCCTGCCAGAGTCCCCTGCGGCTAGCACGAAAGTACCCTAGTGGTAGAGAGTGTAGAAACTTGAGCAATGGTGTTGTGAACATTGTAGAGGAAGATTTATCTACTTTATACACTATTATCACAGGTCCTTAAGCAAAAAAGGGGTGTGCAGGATCCATGTGCATTCTGGAAAATATGCTGCTGTTCACACATTTCCCACTACATTCAGCAATATACTGTAAATATTACATGTAATAAACTAAATGTGCAGTAAATGGCTCAAAAATAATTTGTATGATTTTTTTTTTTTGCCTCCCGCTTCTATGCAGGTCTGTAATTTATGTTTACTGACATCTTGGGGTACATAAAACCTTTTAACCTCTTAATGATCTATAAACTTACATGTACATCATCGATTGCGCAGGAACTCGCAATCATTGGATGCACAAGAATATCTTGAAACTAGTTTGGGACACAAATGATATTTACAGTAAATGCTTTGAACTTCATGGGGTCCTGGAATAGCCTGAGAAAATTGAAGGTTTTCTGCATCCTGATTGAAGACCTGTCACCTTACCACAGCTTAATAGTTTCATAGCTTTCAGACATAGGTAGTGATATGTTAACATGATGCAACCACCATCAAGTGAAAGAAAAGTCTCATTAAATAGATTTTTTTCATATCAGTTAAATATTGAGTACTAGAGATGAGTGAAATTTGAATTGAATGCTCGGATTACCATGAAAATTTGTGCATGACGCTCTGAGTTCTCCTATACAAGACAGCATATGTCAAAGTGATAGCAACATACTATATATGGCTATGGGTAAATGGATGGTCGCCGGTGGTAATGTCCTGTTTAACCCTTTCTCGGCCAACGCCGTACATTTATGGTGCTGGCCAGGGACATTAAAGATGACTCGCGATTGCGAGTGGAGCGGGCGCCATAGCCGCCGGGTGACTACTGTTTTAAACAGCAGGCACCCAAGACTAATGTCGGCGACCAGGAGTAACGCCAATTGCAGACTTTTAACCCTTCATATACCTTGGTCAAATGTGACTATGCATCCAAACAAGCAAAAAACCTGGAAATGGTTTAAAACACTCAGATTATTTATGCTTTTTAAAATAAAAAATGGTCCAAAAACAATCCCTTTCTGAGAGAAGATACCTGCCAGAGTTTTTACACACACAGTGATATTGAAAGAAGCATGGCTTGTGTTGAAAAAGTGGTCCAAAATGTTCCCTTTTTGGGGTGGAGCAGGAGGAATGCGCTGAACCATGGGTCAAAGCTCAGAAGCAACATCCACATAATACTGCTGTGGCTGAGGTTAAGAGGGCGCCACCAGTCCACAATCTTAACGGCTTTCTCTAGAGTAATAATCACCTACCCTAAGAGAGGGAGAATCATGGCCTGCTACTATTGGCTGGAGAGCTGGTGTCAACTGTGCTGCTTGCACTACAGACACCATTTTTATTTTAGTTTCCCATTTCCATGCCCGTTGCCAGTTTGTCATTTAGCAGACATTTTGTTTTGTCACACTATATTGTTGGGATGATAAATAGACAGCCTTTCATGTAGCATATATTATTTGATATGTGACTTTATGAGTATGTCATATGTCAATGTATATTGTACTGAATTTTATGTATATGATAATGTAGATCTCATGGTTCTGAGAACGATAGTCTGTCGTGGGAGAAACATCCACTTTTGTACCCTAAATAGCCTCCGACTTTCAGAAGCTAGCACCAGGTGGTGAGTAAACTTGGCTCTTTGTTAATTAGGTGTTCCCGACACTCCATCACATAGAAATTCATGAAGTGCCAAACACTGTCACCATTCATAGAATGTGGTCTAGAGGCTGCTGGGCTACATACAGGAATATGAGTAAATATACCATAACCTGTTAAGACCTATATGTTAATCAGGGGAATAGCTAAAGGCTCATGGGCCCTTGTCTAAGAGTTCAGCTTGGGCCCCTCTTCCATCAGTGCTTTGTGGCCAAGGGCAGTGAAGCCACTAGCCTTCGTGCTGCCTAAAGGCAAAAATTGAAACGACACCCCACCACCCATGCCAAATTCTTGACCTACCCCCTTCACTCCAATCAGATGTGTAACTTGACCAGCATGCACTTTCTATAATACTGGTGCCTTCTTATGCACCACAAGGGTCTTTGGGCCCCCTCAGGCTCCTGGGCCCGATAGCGACTGTTACTTCTGCACCCCCCTACAGCTACGCCCCTGATGTTAATAAGGAAGTCCAGACACCCCATACCTGACTGTATGCATTCCTACATAGCAATATTCTCACCTTCTCTAAAGCCTACATATTTCATAATAGGTGTCTATACAATCTATATGATGAAACATGAATCATGGAAGCATGTCTGCACCTATTTCTTTATCGGAGCAGTCTGGAAGACATATCTTGTTCATATTTTATATCTTCCAGCTGGATGGGGAGGTGTGCTGAGCATGAGTAATGAAGCACCACTGCCAGGGTTGGACCAGGATGCAGGAGGCTTTCCTCCAGTCCCACCCCTTTTGATGAAGGGACATAGAAATAAGTGACTGTGGACCTTTGCTTTGGGAGACCCAATCAGATTGGACAATGTACATCTTCTTCCCTGACTCTGCAAAGGATTTGTAATCTGCAACATGCTAAGTATTAGACCTTGTTTTTCAGATTTTTATTTCATAACTGTCTTTGCACATGTATGTATGTACATTTATTTCTCTAACTACTGGAACTAAGTACTTAACCTTTTGCACATTAAAGCCTAAAACTTTAATGGTTTGCCTTTTTGCCCAAATGACTCAAGCAGCCTTCTTAAGCATAAGTGCAGCCAGTGTTACTGTGTGTCTGCTTTTGAGCAGGGTCTTGTTGGGGTACCTACTGGCTCTTACTCAGTATGTAGGTAGTAGCAGTATGTTTAGGGGTGCATGGACTGTGTTTGGGATGTGATTTATGCTCCATTTGCAGCCTAAGTGAAGGGGAGTGCACGATTTGAGTGGATTAAATTAACCCCTTGCAGCTCATCCTTCATGTGCCAGGGCAGTGAGTACCTAACAGTTAGACTCTACAATACAACAAGCGAGCGCAGAACGACGCGTCAGGTACACCAGTCGGAGATGAATGGAATTTTGGTAATTTTTTTAAAAAAAACTTAGAAAAATAGGATTGCACAGACATCCTGTGTATAGGCACACAAAACACATGGCTTCTTATGTAGTGCCTATGACACATGTAAATATCTTCCCTCCTGATTGAATGAGGCTAGCTGCAAAGCATTATTGGCAAGCATACCGGCCAGGACACTGCCTGGGGTCATGTGATTCATCTACATCTTCCTTGCCCTCCTGTGCCTTCTCCTGATCTGTGAATTGGAGGACATTATTTCTAGTGTATCATCTGAATCAAATTACAAAAGTTATGGATACTCTGGAACCCTGACGTTTTGAAAAGTCTGAGACTAGTTTAGTTTGTTTAGAATCGAGTTGCTCATCTCTGTTCTGTACTCTGTTCCTACAAGACATTTCTGAGTCAAAAAGCTTTAGTTATATACACATACATTTTTATTTGAAATACATAGCTAGTGACTACCATTCTGTACATGGTTATGCACTAGAACATCCATATACCCCAGGGTGCATAAACTGCAGCCCAGGAGCTACATGCAGCCCTCAATGCCATTTTGTCCCATGTGCTGTAAGCCCAGGAGGAGGAGTGGAGGATGGGAGCGGTGGTGGCTTTGACAACGACAGTTGTTCACACAAATCCCAGTGGCAATCCTCACAATGTTGCTCCCTAGGGCCAGGCAGTGACCGGAGGGTGCACCCTTTCTTCTCCTGGAGCACACCCTGATGTTTGAACACCAGTCTGATGGTAGTTGGGGTATCCTTAGTGTTAGTGTGTTCTAAGGGTGCAAGGCAAGAGATGTATCTGCGTGACTGGCAAATGGTCCTGGGGTCAGTAACTAGGCCATTGTAGAAAATTCTTCCCCAATAGCAATAATGTATATGGACAGCAGCAATGATGGGGGATGTGGCACTCCTTCCCTCTGCCTTTCTACGGAATCTAAAGTTCTTGAAAACTCTGTAATTTCCAGGCTGAGGGAAACAAGATTACGATACAGATGGCTAAAACCGTGTCAAAATGTAGAAGTATGTATGGGCAATGTTCTCTTTCTCTTCTAGTTCTTCCTTCTCTCTATCTGAAGTACTTTAATGTAGCAATGGTTTTCTTGCTGTAAATGTCTCGGAGATAAGAGCTCCTCTATCCCTCAGCTAACACACAACACTCACACACTGAATTATAGACAGACCCTAGTCCATATTCTAGCATCCTAAAAGGGGCTGAGTCAGCATAGTTAACCCTGACCTATCCATACAGAACTATTGATTGTACATTACATTAAACCAATTAAGATAACAAACCCTTTTGCAGCTACCCTTTTTCAGGGTACTGCACATATATCATGAAACTGCGATCCCTTCACCCCTGCTTGGCACCCCAGAAAGGAGTATATGAATTAGAGAAGTGTCAATACTTTGTAATTTTTAGGACTTCACCACAAACGCCCATATTCACCACATACATGTCCTGTCTCCTCCTTTCTGGAGTGCTGAATGGAGGAGAAGGTGGCTCCCTTTCTCCCAACTGGTAGGATTTCTGTAAGTAAGGCTACTTTCACACTTGCGTTCGGGGTTCCGCTTGTGAGTTCCATTTTAAGGCTCTCACAAGCGACCGCGAACGGATCCGTACAGCCACAATCCATTCTGAGTGGATGCGGATCCGCTCAGAATGCCTCAGTTTGGCACCGTTTGGCCTCCGTTCCGCTCAGCAGGCGAACACCCGAATGCAGCTTGCAGCATTTGGGTGTCCGCCTGGCCATGCGGAGCCAAACGGATCCGTCCAGACTTACAATGCAAGTCAATGGGGACGGATCCGTTTGACGTTGACACAATATGGTGCAATTGAAAACGTATCCGTCCCCCATTGACTTTCAATGTAAAGTCAGGAGTCCCTATTAATATACCATCAGAGTTTTCTCCATTCCGATGGTATATTTTAACTTGAAGCGTCCCCATCACCATGGGAACGCCTCTATGTTAGAATATACCATCAGATTTTAGTTAGATCGTGAAACTCAGATCCGACAGTATTTTCTAACACAGAGGCGTTCCCATAGTGATGGGGACGCTTGAAGTTAGAATATACTACAAACTGTGTACATGACTGCCCCCTGCTGCCTGGCAGCACCTGATCTCTTACAGGGGGCTGTGATCCGCACAATTAACCCCTCAGGTGCTGCACTTGAGGGGTTGATTGTGCATATCATAGCCCCCTGTAAGAGATTAGGTGCTGCCAGGCAGCAGGGGCCAGACCCCCCTCCCTCCCCAGTTTTAAATTCATTGGTGGCCAGTGCGGCCCCCCTCCCTCCCCAGTATTATATTCATTGGTGGCCAGTGCGGCCCCCCTCCCTCCCCAGTATTATATTCATTGGTGGCCAGTGCGGCCTCCTCTCCCCCCCTAATTAAAATCACCCCCCCATCACTGGTGGCAGCGGAGAGTTCCGATCGGAGTCCCAGTTTCGGTGGGGCTCCGATCAGTTACCATGGCAGCCAAGACGCTACTGCAGTACTGGCTGCCATGGTTACTTTTTTTACTTAGCATTTTACTTACCTGCGATGTCTGTGACCGGCCGGGCGCTCCTCCTACTGGTAAGTGAAAGGTCTGTGCGGCGCATTGCTTATAGCACAGACCTGTCACTTACCAGTAGGAGGAGCGCCCGGCCGGTCACAGACAGCGCAGGTAAGTATAATGCTTCTAAAATTGCTAAGTAACCATGGCAGCCAGGACTGCAGTAGCGTCCTGGTTGCCATGGTTACCGATCAGAGCCCCAGCTAAACTGGGACTCCGATCGGAACTCTCCGCTGCCACCAATGATGGCGGGGTGATTTTAATTAGGGGGGGGGAGAGGGGAGGCCGCACTGGCCCCCAATGAATATAATACTGGGGAGGGAGGGAGGGGGGCCGCACTGACCACCAATGAATATAATACTGGGGAGGGGGGCCGCACTGACCACCAATGAATTTAAAACTGAGGAGGGAGGGGGGTCTGGCCCCTGCTGCCTGGCAGCACCTGATCTCTTACAGGGGGCTATGATATGCACAATTAACCCCTCAGGTGCTGAGGGGTTAATTGTGCGGATCACAGCCCCCTGTAAGAGATCGGGTGCTGCCAGGCAGCAGGGGCAGTTATGTACACAGTTCTTAGTATATTCTAACTTGTAGCGTCCCCATCACCATGGGAACGCCTCTGTGTTAGAATATACCGTCGGATCTGAGTTTTCACGAAGTGAAAAATCAGATCTGAAAAAAAAAAAAACTGTTATGCAGACGGATCCGTTCTGAACGGATACCATCGTTTGCATTATAGGAGCGGATCCGCCTGTGCAGACACCAGACGGATCCGCTCCGAACTCAAGTGTGGAAGTAGCCTAAAACTGCACTTACTAGACATTTACATTATACAAATATTAACAAGAATAAAGGCATGAAATAACTATATAAGAACAATGAACTTTACATTAATACCTGATCAAACAAATGGAGAGGAAAAATTGAACAGTTTCACGTAAATTAACATTTGGTGTATTTTTAGGACAAAAATTGTCTTTCGGAAAAATCTGCTTGATTTTCTTATTTGTAAGTGAATGTAGCTCTGATTATCCTATTGTGGGTCTCAGCCAGGTGTGTACTGAAACATCTCTCACATAAATGTTTTTGGATGGGGATATTAATGAGACTAAGATTCATAAAACTGATTTAAGCAGTCATTATACTTTTCTTAAGGGAAAAATATTTTTGGTTCATATACTTCTGGCTTAGCGCTTGTAAAATTGAACCTTCTGTATTTGTAAATAGGGAATAGGCTAAGTAAAGTTTAATCCCTACATATTAAAACACTTAGAATTTTACCTACATTATAATAGGAGAGGCAGAACCAGCTCACCTCTGGTTGGTGGAACAGTCTTGACACCAGTAAACAGGAAAAAACAATGGAGAACAGAACCAGCACCTGCTGCTAAAAAATATCCTTCTTAGTGGTATGCATTAAAACATCAAAACATAGATGAACATGATACAGATTTATCAAAACATAAACCTCAAAATGCAAAACCTTTTCAAATACAATCACCATAGAGATTACGATTCTGGCATTCTTTGGGGAATATGTCATCACCATGCATGTGGGCAACTATAGGACCAGAAATGGACACACATACATTTTATTTGTATGGCTCTGGGAACCAGGGTTGTCAACCAGAATTTTTCTTTTATCTGGACAACTTACTAAAAAAAAAAAAAAAAAACATTTTTTATGGACAAATTGGAAAACCATAATGAATGATAAAGATTATATGTAATATAGGTCTGTAGCTCAATATACTGACAATAACTCATTACCAGCATTTACTGTGAGCTGTAAAATGATGAGAATTACCTCCAAAATGATCTAGTCAGGTATCATCAGCCTCAAAAATTCACAGACACCTCTATTTTTTTTTTCATGGACACAGGAAACAAAACACCTATTTTTACAGACTGTCCAGAAATTGCTAGGTGGTTGGCAATCCTGGTGGGTACATCCATTTAAATGACTCTACTTTGCAATTCCCATTCCTGTCAGCTCACCTAGCACAGCACCATACATCGTATAGCAGCTCTGCTCGGCAGGGGCGTTGCTAGGTGGGCCCCGGACTACAAGAACCCTGACCATAGCTTTATTTTTCTCTGCACTGGCAGCTTCTTTTTATGGTTATAGTGAGCCACTAGTGCGGGTCTGCAGTGGGTCTCCAAACGACATCAGCCAATGACACATCAAATCTGTAATGAGCGGCTCCATTGTGCTCCCAGCTGAAGTGCAGTGAGACCGGACAACATCCTAGCATTGGTGTCTCAGGAACTTTCACACTAGCGGCAGGGGAGTCCTGCAGGCTGTTCCGGTGGGTGAACAGCCTGTTGGATCCGTCCTGCCACTAGTTCACGTGTGCCCCCGGACTGCCGCTCCGTCCCCATTGACTATAATGAGGGCAGGGGCAAAGTTTAGGCGGCAGCGCATGCCGAGAAGAAGCCGGACGAAAAATATTGCATGTCGTACTTTTACTCCGGTTGCCTCTCGCCGTACGCTGCCGTGCTATTATAGTAAATGGGGATGGAGCGGCAGTCCAGGGACACATGTGAATGACGGATCCGACAGGCTGTTCACCTGCCGGAGTCCCCTGCCACTAATGTGAAACTAGCCTCAGTATCAGAGCAGGAAGCAGGGCTTGTGCTTAGCCCCACCCCTTACTCAGGCCTAGCAGTGGAGGACCAGACCCAGCCCTGCAGGAGATTCAGACAGGACAAGCAGATTCCAGAGCTGCTGCTGCCTGTCCTGCTCCAGCTGCCTAGGTCACCAGTTCTGCAATGTAAAAGGACTTATGAAAATGGCCTCTGCCAGCCCAGCAGCAGCTACTACCAATGTGGTTCCATGGAACAGCAAAGAGGTGGTTTACCACTACAGGACAGCTTCATGCGAGTTCACCACCATCCATGTATAGGGCAGTATGCTTATCGGACCCATCTCTTTAAATAGTATAATATTTAATTTTAAAAAAAAACTGTGTATATACTGCTAGGGGAGGCTGGGTATCTACTGAGAGCGGAGGAGCTGTGCTTGCAGTATATACTGTGAGCGGAGGAACTGTGCATGCAATATATACTGTGAGCGGAGGAGCTGTGCATGCAATATATACTGTGAGCGGAGGAGCTGTGCATGCAGTATATACTGTGAGCGGAGGAACTGTGCATGCAATATATACTGTAAGCGGAGGAGCTGTGCATGCAGTATATACTGTGAGCGGAGGAACTGTGCATGCAATATATACTGTGAGCGGAGGAGCTGTGCATGCAGTATATACAGTACTGTGAGCGGAGGAGCTGTGTATGCAGTATATACAGTACTGTGAGTGAAGGAGCTTCATATGTACTTTGTGTATGACAGGGGAAATGTGTGTGTATTATAGTGGGAACTATACTATTCACAATATGGTTCGCTCTTATTATGGTGGCGTGGCTGGCATTCATGTGAATAATCTGGTTGATGTTTATGGGGTAACATGGCTGTAGTGGTCTAATTTGTGCTCCATTGTGGCATGTGGTAGTGGTTGTGTTAGTATTATGTACTATGCTGAGGTCTTGGCCCGTGAAGATTATATATATATATAAACACACACACAGTATATTATACATTTTTTCTGGGGGTAGGCATTGTGGTATTAATCACATATTGGTGGCAGCAAGGTGGGATCAAGATACTAGTGTGTGCGAGTGTGAGACCCATACTCCTAGACACTAAAGACGACCAGCAGGTGTGTGTGCATCCGGTTGCAGTCAGTGTCAGTGATCAATGGTTGCAATGACAGCCAGTATGACAAGGAAAAGAGCTAAGGAGATGGCCGATGCTTTGAATGATGGCGGGGAGGATGCAGTCCAGATGGGGGGGCGGAGTGGAGGTGGAAGGCGAGGGGGAGCACAGCCAAAGCTCCCCAAGGAGCCAGTTGCCAGAGGTGAGGTCCGCGGTGGGCCTCACTCCACCTGCCCATCCCCCCAGCCAAGCTGGCTCAGCTGCTCTCCTACAAGCTGCCATGGACCGTCTCCAGGCTGGAGACCAGGCAGCCTCTGAGCTCCTACTGGCGGCTGCAGAGCGTCGCGAGCAAGCAGAGGCTTCAGAGCATCGCGAGCGAGCAGAGGCTGCAGAGCATCGCGAGCGAGCAGAGGCTGCAGAGCGTCGCGAGCGAGCAGAGGCTGCAGAGCGTCGCGAGCGAGCGAGCAGAGGCTGCAGAGCGTCGCGAGCGAGCAGAGGCTGCAGAGCGTCGCGAGCAAGCAAAGGCTGCAGAACGTCGCGAGCAAGCCCAGGCCGAGCGTGAGCACCAGCTACAAATGCTCCAGCTGAAGCTTCAATTCCAGCAGCCCTCCCCAGCCCAATGTGAGTCTCCAGAGGTCCGGATTCCCAAACTGCGGGCAGAGGACTTTCCCCTACTGGACAAAGATGGGGACCTGGACACCTTTTTGTTGGCATTTGAGACAGCCTGCCATCAATACCAACTGACAATAGGCTATGTCCGCTTATTTAGGAGGACATTGATCAGGATTCTTTGTAAACTACATTGGCTCCTCCTTATGGGAGGACCACATGACCAACACCAGCATCCCTGATTGGTCCCTTTAGTTGGGACAAGCCCCATATGGCTATTTAGGTTTGGTAGGAACTCCACAGAAATTGGAGCTACAACACATCTTGCCCCCTGGAGGCCCTTACAATATGTTCACCCAGAACCGCTGACTTGGATGTTGACCAGCTAAGTATACTCTTTACTGGGTTGAAGTCTGTTTATCTTAACATAACTGTGTGCGGACTCTTGTTATAGTCAGTGAATTGTTTTTGGTTTTGGCCTCCAGACTTATGATCCATCTTCATTGATATCTGTTGAACACTTTATGTGTTCGATTGACATTGTTTTTGTCCCCTGATGAACCCCTTCAATGAGAGGAAGGGGGGAAACGCGTCGGGACACGTGATTATATAACCGATATCTTTTTCCATATATACTATTACCCAGATATCCATATGGGATAGTATATAAAGGGCACTATAAGGATAGACAGCATAGGTACGTGGACGGAGTGTGCCTACCATCAAGACACATCTCCGGGCTGAGGAGGAGTTATAAAGGGACATTGTAGGGATAGAGATTGTCATGGCACTGGTTGCCCTGATGCGTTCCCCCCCCTTTTTCCCTCTCATACTGATCCGCTTGTCTGATCCTGCTCGTTCGTGTGTTTATTGTACTGTATTTGTTTTGTGTTTTGTTGCACTAGTTGTTCCTCTTCCAGGGAATTTTAATTGACCAAAATAAAGGTTAAATTTTAGGTAGTCGCTGTCGCATTTGCACCTGCGACAGTGACCCCCCAAGCAATGCTGCCAGGAAAAGGAGCACAAATGAGTAAGAGTCAGTGACTGTAACCTCAAGTGAACTGGACTACTCACTTCACTAGGGGGGGCTGTCACATAGGTCAGTGGTTGCAAATACCTAGGACAGTATACCCCCCTGGCCAGGGTCGCTAGAATTCACTTGAAGAAACAAGTAAATCTTGTAAGGCAGTTATTACTCACTTTACTGGGGGGCTGCCAAGCAGGTGTAGTGTAAATTACCTGAGACAGTACCCCCCGGCCGAGTCTGCTTGTCGTGTTCTCCAAATTGGAAATCAGTACATCCAATCTTGAAATTAGTTTCTTCAAATACTTTAATAAACAAAGCTCTACGCGTTTCGGGGTTATACAAAACCCCTTCCTCAGGAGCACCGCAACCCACGCATGCATTACCCTTGTATTAATTTTTTTCAAAATCATGAAATAATCCATATTAGGGGGCCCTACAATTATGTATATAAATATAACTCGATAGGAGGTAGATATATATATATTTCCTAGTAATAATTTTTTTTAACATATATATATAGATATATATATATATATATATATATAAAAAAAGAAAAACCACAGGCGGCACCACCTAACGTACAAGGTGGGTGCAAAGTCCAAGTATGGCAGCAGGTGCTCACCCGATCGTACAAATGAAAAAATTGGACTGCACTCCAGGCGTATCTTCAAACAATGTGTGTTTATTCACCCATATGTGGCATAGCATATGGGTGAATAAACACACATTGTTTGAAGATACGCCTGGAGTGCAGTCCAATTTTTTCATTTTTATATATATATATATATATATATATATATATTATAATTTTTTTTGAAATCCTTCAGTTTAATTTACTCCTCTTTCAACCGTTTTTTAGATCACAGAGGCAAGCGGTCGGCATAAAGTGAAGAACGCGATACTGAAAGCCTCTCCCCCTTTCACTCCCCATGCCGGTGCGTTCCACTATTTGGAGCGCACTTAGGCAGGAAGTGACGTTCCCCAGAGCCGGCGTGCATTCCACAGAACCGGAAGTCGCGGTGAATACGCGACTTCCGGTCCTTGGATGCGTTCCACCTGACCGGAAGCCGCGATTGTACGCGACTTCCCGCCCCTTTGCGATCCCCGAGCGCGGGAACAAGATGCGGTGGAGTGAGGAACCTATTTAATGTGTGAGTTTTTTTGATTTTATGTATTAGTGAATACCTTTCTCCTGAGGAAGGGGTTTTGTATAACCCTGAAACACGTAGAACTTTGTTTATTAAAGTATTTGAAGAAACTAATTTCAAGATTGGATGTACTGATTTCCAATTTGGAGACCACGACAAGCAGACTCGGCCGGGGGGGTACTGTCTCAGGTAATTTACACTACACCTGCTTGGCAGCCCCCCAGTAAAGTGAGTAATAACTGCCTTACAAGATTTACTTGTTTCTTCAAGTGAATTCTAGCGACCCTGGCCAGGGGGGTATACTGTAACCATTGACCTATGTGACAGAACCCCCTAGTGAAGTGAGTAGTCCAGTTCACTTGAGGTTACAGTCACTGACTCTTACTCATTTGTGCTCCTTTTCCTGGCAGCCTTGCTTGGGGGGTCACTGTCGCAGGTGCATTTATACCTGCTTGATAGCCCCCCATTGAAGTAAGTCACTATTTACGGCTATTGCTGATTATTCAGTTGTTCGTCCCTTTAGGGATATTGTTACATTAAATTGCGCATATATATTTTGTTAGTTTTATGTTCGTGGGGATTAGGCGCTATCTATGTGTATCTAGAAGTTTTGAAGGTCATTAACACTATAGACCAAATCCTACACATATCTTTTCCTCTTTTGCTATCAATACCAACTGCCAGAGGACCAGTGGGTCAGATTCCTCACCCCACGGCTCAGGGGAAAAGCCCTTGAAATCTTCGAGTACCTGCCCAGCGAGACCATCCTGAGCTATGAGGACATAAAAACAGGCTCTGGTCAGGCAGTATAACTTAACCCCTGAGTCGTACCAGAAAAGGCTCAGGAATTTGCACCGGGGTTCTACTCAGAGCTGGGCCGATCACATGCGGGCCTTGCTGAGAGCAGTCGACCAATGGACCACTGGATTGGAGCTCTCCACCGTCCAGCAGCTGAAGGAGCTCATCGCCGCAGAACAGTTCTTGTGGAACTGCCCAGAGGATCTCCAGCAGTACCTCCGTGACCGGAAGCCAAAGGGGGCCTCCACAACAGCAGCCCTGGCCGATGATTACACCAACAACAGGACTTCAGAGGCCCGGAAACCTGTCGGCTGGAGAGGGGGTAAGACGCATGCTGCACCTGCTACCCCTGCCCCTAGGCCCAAGTGGGCAACGGCCCCCTGCTGCGCTTTCCACGTCGGTGGGGGAACCCCGACTGTGTCACCTGTGTAAGCAGCCAGGACACTTCAAAGCCATGTGTCCCCAGCGCCCGAGGGACCTGTCCCAGTCGCCAACCCGGACACCGTCCACTGTGTAGTGTGTGGTTGGGGGTGGTGGGAGGTCCCTGGACAATTTGCAACCGGTCACCGTGGGCCAGGCTGTGGCCATGGGACTTAGAGACACCGGCGCTGAAATGACACTGGTATGGCCTGAACTGGTGGCACCCCATGATTTACTGCCCGGGAGATCCCTCACTGTCTCCGGGATTGGAGGAGTGGAACCGTCGCTGCCCGTCTCCAAGGTCTATCTGGACTGGGGTGCCGGTCGAGGAGTAAGGTGGGGGTATCCGCAAATATCCCTGCCAGCGTTTTGCTGGGGACGGACCTGGGGCGGCTTGTGTCTAAGTACGTGGCCGCTGACACCCCGAGGTCTGATTCCTCAGAATGTGATGTAAAGTCCCCCCTGATGATACTGTGAATGTACCTATTATGCCTGTTGATGGGGATGTGGGGGATGTAATGTGTGCCTCTCCCCTCAGTGGGGAGGGGGCCATTCCTGCCAGCTGGGCTGAAGCCCCAGGGTGTAGCCAGCAAGCATGCTGGGACCTGTTGTCCTCCAGTGTGGTGACTGGGGGGACAAGCAGGGGGCAGACAGCTGCGGGGGAGGAGGATGCAAATGAGGTCAGGGCTGTCCCAGGAGAAGTAGGGCTCCCAGGTGAAGCCTCAGTGCAGTGTTCCTCCACCACTGGGATGTCTGAGGGCCAGGTTAGTCCGTCTGGACTGGCGACTTGGTCGGGAGCTGGGGGAAGCAGGCACTACCAGTGGTGGCAGTGGCTGTCACGCGCAGTGGGAGTGTTGGGGCCCTAGGGGCCCCTCAGGGGTTTAAGGGCTTTCTCCCTTCTGACCAAGTGGCTGCCAAGTCAGATGGAGGCCCAGGGACCTGACAGAGGACGTGGCATTCTCATCTATTCTGACCACGTCCAGCCAGGGGTTTCAGGTGGCGTTAGTGGCTGACGCCAGCCTGAACGCTCTCAGGGATCAAGCAGCACTGCCTCCCTCGGACTCAGACCTCAAGCAGGTGGTCTGGGACCAAGGACGGCTGTGCCGGGTCACGGTCCAGCAGGGCTCACCGGAGGAGTGGCCTAGGGACCAGCAGTTAGTAGAACTGACAGGGGACGTGGCAGTCTCATCCATTCTGACCATGTCCCACCAGGGGTTTCAGGTGGCGTTAGGGGCTAGCGCCAGCTTGAAAACTCTCACAGAGCATGTGGCATGGCCTCCTTTGGATTCAGACAACCAGAGGGCGGTCTGCGACCAAGGACGGTTGTGCCAGGAAACGGTCCAACAGAGCTCACCAGAGGCGTGGCCTAGGGACCGACAATTTGTGGTATGCTATCCATACAGGGCGGAATTTCTGTGGGCTGTGCATGAGATTCCGGTAACAGGATACCCAGGGGCCGCTAAGGCAGAGGTTTGGAGTGGAGACATAGCCACCCCAGGGGCATCGGTCATCGAGTGTGTCGTGCGTTTCCCGGACAAAGTGCCGGCCTTGTCGCGGTTGGTGCGCGACAGTATGGGGCAGGCTCAGACTGCCCAGAAGCGGGGGTACGACCAGTTGGCTTGTGAGAGGACCCATCACGTGGGTCAGCAAGCATGGATACTGGTTCCAGTACCTCAGGATAAGCTTCAGGCGGCCTGGGAGTGACCGTACCGCGCACACCAGCAGCTCAATGCCAGGATGTACCTGGTCACCCTGGACCACACCCGGGAAAGGCAGAAGGCGCGGGAGGCAGGTGCCCTCCCAGAAGGCCACCCCTTCCGGGAAATGTTAGCCAACACGCATGGAAGGACTGCGTCCACCAAGATGCCCTTGGGCATGGAGTATGCCCCTGCCACTTCTAAGCGGATGGTCAAGCTGCTTAAGGGACTTGAAGGTCATTGCCATCTTCGGTCCTACATGGGAGGATCCCTGAGAGCATCTGGCGCAGATGCTCGGGCAGATCTGCCAGGCAGGCTTGACCCCTATGGCAGGAAAGTGCCAGCTGGGCATAAGCGAGGGGCCCCGGGCAGGCAGGGAAGCCTCGGAACCGGAACCTGAGAGAGGGGATTCCAGCTGATCCTGGATCACCCTCCGGGACAAGCACCAGGCGATGTCCTTCCTGGGCACTGCCGGGTACTATAGGGAGTTCACACCCCACTATAGTAGCCTGGCGAGGCCCCTGATGGACCGCACCAGGAAGAAGCTGCCCTCCGCAGTCGATTTGACAAACGACTGCGAGACAGCCTTCCAGGTGCTGGAGGATGCCCTTTCTAGCTTCCCGGTACTACAGGCAGCCGACTGCACGCGGCCGGTTATAGTACCGACTGAAGCCAACCATTGTGGCCTCAGGGTCAGGCTCAATCCAGGTGACTCCATGGGTCAGGAACGAATGGGAGGTTGGTACGCGGGAGCCTGGCTCTCCGGCCATACCACTTTGCCATTCACCACCAGAGAGGGGGCGGATGGGCGCACAGGGGAGCACAGGAATGTGCTGCCCCCTGGCACCCTCTAAAAGGGGGAGGGATGAATACCACACCTCGTGCGCACTTGACGTCGAGCTCATGAGACCTGGTATGATCACAGGGTTTACCAAAAACGTGAAGTTACGCCCTTCAGAGGAGCACGTAAGGTCAGGCTGGTATAGTTTACACACACACTTCCTGTCCACGCGGGCACAGAGAGGCAACAAGCTGAGAGAGCCTTTTCACTGCCGCAGTGAAAACAGCACGCACTCAGCCCGGGTAACTGCCACCAGTTCTCGATTGATATAAGCCCGGTCCGCTAACGGGATTACATAGGGTCAGAAACCAATTAGCTTATAACTAGGCCAAAACACGGACGTGGGGATTCGTGATCGAGATAGCACAAGATTTAATTATAGATTTAATCGCCGTAAGAGCACACTAGATTAACACAATATACACTAAGAATATATACAGTGGTCTGAGGTTACAGATACAGGTTATATGGTTACAACAGGGTTAAGCAGCGTAAAAGTCATTTACCGAGTATGATGAAAGTTCCTTTGAGATGTTCTTTGCTGGAGTCCACATGAAGGGCCGTGAGCTCAGCTATTTCCTGGGTCCCTCTAAACACATGTGTAGGATGTGACCCCTCTTCAGAGAAAGACCCGCCTACTTGCTGGTACCAGACTTTTAACCTGTAGCCAGCCCCTCCCCTCCCGACCTCAGGGAGGGGTTCACGCCCCCTCTTCTGGGCTGGCAGCAAATGACCCACAAAACCCTTTAGGGTTTATAGCTCCAGACCAGAGGGTCACAGGGAGATGGTTCTGGGACCAATGGACCTGCCTGGGTTCCGGCTACAAGTAGAGCCCAAACCTGGTACCGTTATGTGGTTTCTATGGGGAGATATGGATATCTCCCTACCCCGACCTCGTCCCAGTAAACAAAGACCATGGGAACGTACCTCGTGGCCACCAGGACACAAATATGTATCCGGTTTGCGCCTGCGATGGCCAGGCGATTCATAATTCCTTATGAAAGGTAGGTGCCAACATGTCTGGGAGGTCTCATTGATCCTGGGCAAGGGCGGATACCCCATGCTGAGGGTTTTCCTGCAGGATTCAGTTGGCTCCAAACTATTGCACAGAGGTGGGTCCTTCTCCTTGAAGCCTGGACCCCCTGGGGGCTTTGAAGCAGGGCCCTCCTGTGGAGTTCCCTACCCCTGCTATCTGTCAGCAGATGGGGGTGTGAGGACATGGCTGACAGTAAATATTAATCCATATTCCTCACAGGCATGTTCCTTGGGGCTTGCGCCCCTGATCTTTTAAGACCCTAGCAACGCACCTGCTGCTCGGTATTGCAGCTTAGCCCCATTAACATGGCCTAGGAAGTGGCCACTGCACTCACGGCGAGCCGGCCTCTTCTAACAGCTGATTAGTAGGGGTTCTGGGAGTCATCAATATTATTTCCAGGATATAAATAAATATATATATATATATATATATATATATATAAAATATATATACATGTCCTTCTCAAATAATTAGCATATTGTGATAAAGTTCATTATTTTCTGTAATGTACTGATAAACATTAGACTTTCATATATTTTAGATTCATTACACACAAACTGAAGTAGTTCAAGCCTTTTATTGTTTTAATATTGATGATTTTGGCATACAGCTCATGAAAACCCAAATTTCCTATCTCAAAAAATTAGCATATTTAATCTGACCAATAAAAGAAAAGTGTTTTTAATACAAAAAAAGTCAACCTTCAAATAATTATGTTCAGTTATGCACTTAATACTTGGTCGGGAATCCTTTTGCAGAAATGACTGCTTCAATGCGGCGTGGCATGGAGGCAATCAGCCTGTGGCACTGCTGAGGTGTTATGGAGGCCCAGGATGCTTCGATAGCGGCCTTAAGCTCATCCAGAGTGTTGGGTCTTGCGTCTCTCAACTTTCTCTTCCCAATATCCCACAGATTCTCTATGGGGTTCAGGTCAGGAGAGTTGGCAGGCCAATAGAGCACAGTGATACCATGGTCAGTAAACCATTTACCAGTGGTTTTGGCACTGTGAGCAGGTGCCAGGTCGTGCTGAAAAATGATCTTCATCTCCATAAAGCTTTCCGGCAGATGGAAGCATGAAGTGCTCCAAAATCTCCTGATAGCTAGCTGCATTGACCCTGCCCTTGATAAAACACAGTGGACCAACACCAGCAGCTGACATGGCACCCCAGACCATCACTGTCTGTGGGTACTTGACACTGGACTTCAGGCATTTTGGCATTTCCCTCTCCCCAGTCTTCCTCCTGGCACCTTGATTTCCGAATGACATGCAAAATTTGCTTTCATCCGAAAAAAGTACTTTGGACCACTGAGCAACAAACAGTCCAGTGCTGCTTCTCTGTAGCCCAGGTCAGGCGCTTCTGCCGCTGTTTCTGGTTCAAAAGTGGCTTGACCTGGGGAATGCGGCACCTGTAGCCCATTTCCTGCACACGCCTGTGGATGTTTCTACTCCAGACTCAGTCCACTGCTTCCGCAGGTCCCCCAAGGTCTGGAATCGGTCCTTCTCCACAATCTTCCTCAGGGTCCGGTCACCTCTTCTCGTTGTGCAGCGTTTTCTGCCACACTTTTTCCTTCCCACAGACTTCCCACGGAGGTGCCTTGATACAGCACTCTGGGAACAGCCTATTCGTTCAGAAATTTCTTTCTGTGTCTTACCCTCTTGCTTGAGGGTGTCAATGATGGCCTTCTGGACAGCAGTCAGGTCGGCAGTCTTACCCATGATTGCGGTTTTGAGTAATGAAAAAGTAAAAAGCCTCAGGAATCTTTTGCAGGTGTTTAGAGTTAATTAGTTGATTCAGATAATTAGGTTTATAGCTCGTTTAGAGAACCTTTTCATGATATGCTAATTTTTTGAGATAGGAATTTTGGGTTTTCATGAGCTGTATGCCAAAATCATCAATATTAAAACAATAAAAGGCTTGAACTACTTCAGTTGGTGTGTAATGAATCTAAAATATATGAAAGTCTAATGTTTATCAGTACATTACAGAAAATAATGAACTTTATCACAATATGCTAATTTTTTGAGAAGGACCTGTATATATAATAATAATAATAAAAAAGCCACCACATGTCACACTGCAGCTTTTAGCCCCACCCCCTCGGTAACCTTACAGAATGATGATATCATTTTAAAATAAATTAGTTGCATTTTCCTGGCTATAAAAATGTAAAAACTAAAATAAAAATACCATAAAAAATAAAGCCCCATATATCACCACAACAATTATTTACATGGCCAAATTGGAAAACAGAAAATGCGCCTGGTCAGGAAAGGGAGTAATGGTCTGGTCTTTAAAACCCATTTTCAAGGACCAGTTCAGTTATGAAGTGTCTTTGTGGGCCTTACATAATAGAAACCACCCATAAATGGCCCCATTTTAGAAAACTACACCCTCAAATTATTCAAAACTGATTTTTGCTAACTTTATTAACCACAAGAATTAAAGGAAAATGGAGATTAAATTTCAAAATTTCAGGTTTTTGGTAGATTTTTCATTTTAATCCTGTTTTTTTCTGTAAAATATCAAGAGTTAACAGACAAACACAACTCCAGATCTATTACCCTGATTCTGCAGTTTACAGAAACTCCCCATATGTGCTTGTAAACTGCTGTATAGGCATACAGCAGGGCACAGAAGGAAAGGAGAGCCATATGGTTTTTAGAGGCCAGATTTTGTTGCTCTGGTTTTTAGGCACCATGTCACATTTGAAGACCCCCTCATGCACCCTACAGTAGAAACAACCAAAAAGTGACCTCTTTTGGAAACTATGGGAGAAGGTGACAGTTTTATTGATACTATTTTGCGGTACATTTGATTCTGGATCGCTCTGTATTACACTTTTCTTAGGCAAGATAACAAAAAATGACTGTTCTGGCATGTTTTTTTTTTTAAGTGTTTATCTGACAGATTAGATCATGTGCTATTTTTATAGAGCAGGTTGTTACGGGCGTGATGATATCAAATATATCTAATTTTTTGTTTTTTTGTTTCAGAGAGGAGGGTGGGGATGTGGATAATGAGCAGCAGCACTTGTATGTAGTCTCCATTACCACAGTCTGTCCTGTCACAGCCCCACATTGCCACAGTCTGTCTGTCCTCTGTACTTCATGTCTCCCCATGAACTCCATTCCTACAGAGATTCAGCTGAATATCATATTAAACTGCACTCAGGGTCATAATCCCTGTCAAGAGGAGGGTGAGGCAGCTCTTTACCTCAGTGTTGTGACGTAAGGGTGGGTTAAAATCTGCGTTCTGGATTCCGTTATGGCTTTCCGTAATAACATGGTTATAATGGAAAATAACGGAATCCATAAGATGGAAGGACGGATCCGTTATGATTCCCATAGACTTCTATTATGGCGGATCAAAACGGAATGCCTCTAAAGGCTTCTGTTTTGACTTCCGTCTTATGGATTCCGTTATTTTCCGTTATAACGGAATCCAGAACGCAGATGTGAACCCACCCTAACTTGTCCTCCTATGTGATTAGGGCATGTTTTGCGTGCACTAATGGGATGGCAGCCATTTTATTTCTCCTAATAATTGCTCCCTAGACAAAACAAGCCAGTGTAACTAATGAAAGGAATTTGGGAATATATTTATAATAAAATAATATTTAAGTATTTTTAGTAATTTTATTTTCTTAAATCCTGGAAAACCCCTGATTACATTGTATGACTGATAAGTCCTTTGTAGGCACCTACCAAAGAGTGCAGACCACACCTTCTTTTAGTCATTGATAGTTGTAACGGTAGCGGTCTTAAAGGGATTGTTTGGTTTTCTGGTATTGATGATCTATTCTCAGCATAGGTAACCTATATCAGATTGACGGGGGTCCAACTCCTGGCACCCCTGCTGATCAGCTGTTTGAAGGGGTAGCAGCGCCCATGTGAGTGCTGCTTCCTCTTCAATGTTTACCTGCAAGCTGTTGATATTGGAGCAGCGCTGCAGTGTACTCACAAATGTTCTGCTCAATTCAATATCTGATATTGCTGACCTATCCTCAGGATAGGTCAACAATACCTGAAAACAGACAACCGCTTTAAGTTCAGAAACAGCAAAGGTTTAAATGCATACATTATTGCTGCCTGCAGGTTCTCTGCAAGTTAGCTATACAGTAGCTTACATTTTAGTTTAGTTGTGGATATGCCATAAATATTGAGATAAATATTGGGAATAAAACTTTAATGTATTAGTGTAAGTTCACCAAAATTAACATTATATTTTAAATTCTCAGCTGTAGTAGACAAAGCCTGATATTGAAAAAGACACAGTAGAAACGCCACTCTACCAGATGACCTGATTTCTGAAAGTCAATGGGCACAGGAAAAATTGTCTATTAAGGTGCTTTCTGAGTGCTCTTGATAACCTCTTTCCCTGCATTTTAAATAAGGTTACTCATAATTAAATCTGTGAAGACTAAGCCTACTTTCACACTCACGTTTTGGGCGGATCCGTCATGGATCTGTTACAATAATAAAACTGCATGCATCCGTCATGAACGGATGCGTTTGTATTATCTGTGACATAGCCAAGACGAATCCGTAATTAACTCCATTTGAAAGTCAATGGGTGACGGATCAGTTTTCTATTGTGCCAGATTGTGTCTAGCAGGCAGCGTTTTGGTGTCCGACTCCAGAGCGCAATGGAGACTGATCGGAGGCAAACTGATGCATTGTGAGCGGATCCTTTTCCATTCATAATGCATTAGGGCAAAACTGATCCGTTTTGGACCGCTTGTGAGAGCCCCGAACGGATCTCACAAAAGGAAAGCCAAAACTCGAGTGTGAAAGTAGCCTAACAATGGGTGTGTGCCAAATGCTTAATTTTTTAGAATATAAAATTAATATCTATACTTTGCATTATTCATCTGGAGTTATGGCACTTAGTGTGTCAAGTATTTGTACTAAATGGAAAATTGTACGCTGTGAACAAGAAGATTGAGTATACCTGGGTAGAAAATGAATAGATACAGTACCTACCATTCTTTTAATTCAAAGTGAACAATATTTAGCTAGATATTGTTTCTTAATCATCATCTTTAGAGCCACATATGGCTCTTTGGCTCGCTATTCTAGTAGATCCAGGGATGTCATAATTAGAGATGAGCGAATCAAAGTTGACGAAGTAGAATTCAATCCGAATTTCAGGAAAAAATTGATTTGCACCGAATACGAATTTCCTCACGCTTCATGGTAACGAATGGCTGCTGCACATGTTAGGACATGGAGCAAAGAACTTTGGGAACGAGGGATCACCCACAATGCCATGCATGCAGCCAATCGGCAGCCAGCCAGCCCTTGTGATGTCACAGCCCTATAAATACCCTCAGCCATTTTGAATTCAGCCATTTTCCAGTGTGCTTAGTGCAGGGAGAGATGTCAGCAGGTGCTAGGGATAGTGCTAGGAAAGACTTCATTGTGCTGAAAAAAAGATTAGTCAAAGTGTAGGGAAAGGTTAGGAAGGTATCATCTACACCAGGGATCAGCAACCTTTGGCACTCCAGCTGTTGTGAAACTACAATTCCCAGCATGCTCCATTCATTTCTATGAGAGTTTTTACAAGAGCAGGACAAGTATGCATACTGGGAGTTGTAGTTTCACAACAGCTGGAGTGCCGGAGGTTGCCTACCCCTGATCTACATTATAAAAGGAGAACAGGGTGCAATAGGAGAGTGTACACCTGGGTAATAGGAGCAATTCTATTACACTTTGCTGCCCTAATTGGGGATCCAAATTGCTATTATACTGCTGCTTTTAGGTTTGCACTAAATAATACCTCTGTAATTCCAGCAAATCTTTTTTGTTATTGGGGTGGAAGTGCTGTGTTGCAGGGTTTATTTATAGGGAATATATGTACGTCATATTAACCGTTCTGCGGTGCATTTAAATTGTTCTACAGTTTCTTTTGGGGTGTATTAGTGTAAAAAAAAGTACATCTTATTTGCCGTTCTGCGGTGCAGTTACTTTGTACTTCAGCCTTTTTTGGGGTGTATAAGTGTAAAAAAAAGGACATTTTATTTGCTGTTCTGCGGTGCAGTTACATCGTTCTACAGCTGTTTTGGGGTGTATTCATTTCCTTTTACTTTAATTCTTTTATTATACAGTATGTTAGACAGACAGGTGACTGGCCCTTCAAAGGAAATGGGCAGTGGCTAAAATGTTTCTGTTGCAGGCAGCAGAAGAAGGGGGGGGGGGGGTTGAAAGCAGGAGTTGCAGCGAGAGGCTTGAGCTCCTGGTGTCATCTAGCGGTCGTGTCTTGACCAGCAACCCAGCGGTGGTTGAGTGGTCGACTCGGTCTTCTGCTTCGTCACAAGTGACATCAGACACCCCCAGCCAAGATTCGGTGGGTTCTTCAGAGACAATGCTTAGTTGTCATGGCTGGGAGCAGGCCCTGTGCCCCCACCTGTCCTAAACCTGCCTTTATCCTTTTCTGTTCTCTCTGCTACAGAAGTATTATATGCCGTAGGCTCTACTCTGCTTTTCAGTGAGGACGAGCTACTACAGGACAGTCAGCAGCTACTGCCTAGCCAAGATCTGGAGGAGAGATCCGCTGCTTCCTCCGGTAGGCGGGCAAATAGTGATGATGAGTCGTGTGGGAGCTGATGTTGCGAGAAGTCAGGCTTCTGGCCCTAAGACCATTGACATCAGTGACATGCAGACAATAGTGGATGATGATGAAGCCGATCGAATTTGGGAGCCGGGTGAAGAAGGTGCTTCCTTATCATCAGGAGAAGAGGGTGGCAGCTAGCGCGTGAGGCAGCGGCTGAGCCAGCAAGGTGGTAGCTTGGCCGGGAATCAGCAAGGTGGCAGCAGTGGGAGTTCGGGAGCCAAACATGCCCGGTGTAGACCGCCCGCTTCGCAGGAGACTACCTGCCCGGGAAGCAGCGGTGCAGGGGTTCACGGAGGCAGTGGTAGCAGGCAGTCAGTATGGAGTGTTGGGGGGGAAATGCCATACTCGGCAGTGTGGACATTTTTTGTTAGGCCATTGGAAGAGGTGAACATGAGCATTTGCCGAATTTGTGGACAAAAGGTGAAGCATTGGTAGGGTACCAATGTTGGCACCACCACCCTGCATTGACACATGCAGCATCACCATAAAGTGGACTAGGAGAACTTGTGGCTCCGACGTGGTGGTCCAGCCTGCCGCAGCAACCGCTGCATCTCCCAGTGGCACGCAACCAATTTTATACAGTCAAGGCTCCACCACCTCAGCCGAAGGGAGATGTGTCTGTCCTTCCCATCATCTGCTGGTCCTGATGCTCCTGATCCTCCTCCTTCTACTGCTCATCAGTCATTACGTCAGCAATCAATCACCGAAGCGATTGTCAAGAGACAACAGTATGCGTGCACTCATCCAACGGTGCAGAAGCTGAATGTGCTACTGGCCAAGTTGCTGGTGCTGCAGTTCCTCCCTTTCCAAGTGGTGGACTCTGCACCTTTCAGAGAACTGATGGCTTGTGCCGAGCCGAGGTCGAGAGTCCTAAGCCATCATTTCTTTGCAAAGAAGGCAGTACTAGCCCTGCACACATATGTAAAACAGAAGGTAGGCCAGTCCTTGAGCCTGTGGGTGTCTGCCAAAGTGCATGGCAGCGCTGATGTGTGGAGCTGTAACTATGGTCAAGGACATATATGTCCTTTACGGCCCACTGGGTAAATGTGGTTCCTGCCCAGCCACACCAGCAACTTGGCCAGGTGACGCCGCTTTGACCTCTACGTTCTCACGCAGTAGACATGGCGACTATATATCACGGCCACGTGAGCGCTGTTGGGGGACTTTTTAGCACAAGCAATGTGTAGAGAAAAGGGTGGTTTTTCTACACAGGTGACAGGAGAGGAGGATCAGGACCAGCCAGAGGAGCTACAGGGCGATGAGGAAGATGAGGCAGAGGGCCCAGACACACCATGGCAGTATGCAGTGGAGATGGAGGCAGGGAGTCCCTCCGAGTCACTTGCGCAAATGGCCCGAAGCATGTTCACTTGCTTGCGTGGTGACAGCCAAATTGTCACCATTCGGCAGAGGGATGGCTACTGGCTCTCCACCATGTTAGACCCTTGCTACTGGTCCAAAATACCCGCTGAATTACAAACTGAATTACTATCAAGACATCCTATGTAGTCAGTTGGCCGCTGCCTATGTGCACCATCACCCATCCTCACGCAGGTCTGACAGGGGGTCCTCTGTGCTCACGTTCCACTGCCATGGCTGCTGGGGGGGAGTGGGGGCCAGTAGCAGTACTAGCTCCATCAGCAGCAACTTAAGACTTAAGTCGCTGATGAGCAGTTTTCTTTACCCTTGATGCTTCACTTGATGCTAACATCAACCTGTAAGGCTGAGTTCACACTTAAGTTACTTGGTCAGTTTTGGCCCCATGACTGCCTAAATAAGTGAAGTGTGCAGTGATTCTAAGAGCGACGCCTGTCATCTGTATGTCATACTGACCCACAGTATTGTTTCACTACCACAGCAGACTCCCTATGTGTGTTAGGCTACGTTCAGACCTGAGCGTTTTACAGCGCGTACGATCGCGCTGTAAAAAGCCCGACGCCCCAAGAAGTACAGGAGTTTTTTGGGGGCGTCTTGTCGCGCGTTCCCGTACATAGACTTCAGCGGGAACGCGTGACAATGGGCGTTCGCTTGTTCCAGAGCCGCGATTGTAAACACGCATACAATCGCGCATAAGGAGCGCTCCATCCCGAACGCTCAGGTCTGAACCCAGCCTTACTGCAAGGCACAGTGTTCTACAGCATTAAACAGTCTGTCTTCAGACAGGAAATAGCTGTTTTTAATGCAATTCGCCACCAATAAATTCGGATGAAATAAAATCTTTTTGGAAAATTCGGTGAACCGTCCAAATCGATTATTTTTTTAATTCGCTCATCTCTAGTCATAGTGATTGTCATACAATGAAAGTGATAAAAACAATGTGTAGGTACACCAACATGTAAAATACAGTTCCTGCAAAAACAAAGCTCTGACATAGCTGTATTGACTGAAGAAAAAAAAAAACATTATGGGTCTTGGAATAAGACAATGCTAAGCAAATTGAACAAAGCAAAAGATTCTTTCAAGTTTTTTTTTTGCATATTATAGGGTACATTAAATGATGTCATCAAAAAAGACCTTGTCTTGCAAAAGCCCTCTTTGTGGCTAGGTCACTGGAAAAATAAAATACATTTATGAAGCATAAATGGTGGGAATGTAAAAATGAAAATGTTGTCGACAAATTTGGCAGGAACGGGTTAAACATTCCTCACTTATTGAATTACTCATTTTGGATTGAAAGTTTCATCAAACCAAAAGCCCAATGTAATTGCTATCCTCCGGAGATCTAAGTGAAGTAGTTATGTTTACCTTGCCTGTATTTCATGACTCTTAAGGCTCCTCTGTGACTCTCATTGACTTTTCGTGTTTTTGCCTGGAGCTCAGTAACTTGTCTACCTCCTGTAACCTTGCGTGGGATGAGAGCTGATTCACAATCACCTTCCTTCCTAGGATTCGTTAGACTCTGCCTGAGCACCTGAATTAGCTTTCTTATGGAAACAGGAATATTTATTAGGCAAGGCAAATATAATATCGGACAGATCATTTGGTGACATCAGAGTGTAATATGCTACAGTGACTTATATAAGGAAGTGGCTTGGGGCCATAGTCCAAGGTACGTAGACCAATATTGGAGTGGTGGTGTCCCGTTTTAACTTTCCCTCAACTGTACAGGGTTTTATAAAACGGTGTTTTGTAGACCGAAATACAATATATTATGTTATATTTCTAGTTAGTTTTATAAGAATCAAATGCAAATTTATCTTCAGATAAAATTTATTTGAAGTATTTTAACAAAATGATTATGAGCAATTACAACCATTCCACATATCAGAACAATTTTGTACACACCAATACAGTAATATGGGGCAACCTACAATCACCAAATAAAACTAATTTGTATTTATTAAAACAATAGTTTAAAGTTTCTTTTTTTTGTATTTTTATTTTATGTTTTTACAGCGGGAAATTTACTGATGTAACTCTGTACATGGGTCTTAAATGATCATTGCCATGCTGGAGCTCAGCATAAAAATTATGCAGTTCTGTAGCTCTTTTGCAGGGTTTTTGGCCATCCTGCAATACAGCAACAGTGACCACGCTTGCACACTGTAAGAAAAAGTGCCGACCTCTCTGATGGCTGGTACAGAGGGAACACTCATAGGCACTCATGTGCAGCAGACGGGGTGCTCCCACCATCAGGGTGCATCTCTGGGCTGAGACAAGGTCAGGGACACCATAGGGACACATTAGGGACCCATATGGTTGTCTCCCGGTTGTACTATCACGACCAGCCATCCCGTCTGTTTCTTACAATAGGCTCTGAGTTTTTGTTTGTAAGTGTTGTATGTCCATAAGTCCCCAGGTGAGGGACTCCTTTGTAGTAATTTTTTAATTATTTACATTAAAAGTTATATTTTAGGTAGTTGGCTCCAGTGATACATTTTTCTACATACAACTACCCATTAGGTATTTAATTGGTTTACTACCTCGTATCTGCACTGCAGCGGTGGCTACAACTAGAGACATAAAATTTTCAGTTCGCGAACGGCGAACGCAAATTTCCTCAAATGTTCGCGAACTGGGCAAACCGCCATAGACTTCAATAGGCAGGCGAATTTTAAAACCCACAGGGACTCTTTCTAGCCACAGTAGTGATGGAAAAGTTGTTTCAAGGGGACTAACACCTGGACTGTGGCATGCCGGAGGGCGATCCATGGCAAAACTCCCATGGAAAATTACATAGTTGACGCAGAGTTGGGTTTTAATCCATAAAGGACATAAATCACCTAACAATCCTAAAATTTTTTGAACAACGTGGTTTAAAACATCCAGTGTGTGTATACGATCAGGTATGATGTTGTATCGATCAGGTAGTGTAAGGGTTACGCCCGCTTCACAGACATTGACAGACCAAACTCCCCTTTTAATGCACCGCAAACAACCGCAAGCTCCCCATTTGCACAAGGTTGGATACCTAGCTAGCCATGTCCTGTTGATGTCATTGAAGGTTTCTTCCTCCACCCAGCCACGTACAACACCAAGGGTCCCCGAAATGTGAATTGAATAGATTTTTCGAACAGGGAGATGGTTAAAAAAACGCTGGCTCCCTCCCCTTTGTTTGAATCCACGGTCACTGCGTCTGCGCCATGCAATTTACTCTCACACCCGATATGTGTGGTATTTTCTGTAGTTCTCTTCTCATCAGTTTAATCCCTGTTACGTCCCCAATCAGGGGTCCATTTATTGAATAGATTTTTCGACGGGGAGATGGTTAAAAAAAACGCTGGCTGCCTCCCCTTTGTTTTAATACACGGTCACTGTGTCTGCACCGTGCAATTTACTGTCATGCCCGATATGAGTGGTATTTTCTGTAGTTCTCTTCTCACCAGTTTAATCCCTGTTACGTCCCATATCAGGGATTGCCTTCTGTGAAAAAAAAATTTAGGCCGGGTACCTTCGACTGCCTTCACAGTGACAGACCAAACTCTGATACACCAAACTGAATTGATTTTAGGAACCGGGAGATGGAAAAAGCAGCTTGGTCGGTCCTCTTACTCCCAAGTTGGGGCACTGCGCGTGCACGGAGCAATGTGCTGTGACACTCTATATGAGTGGTGTCTTAACTAGTACTATTCCTATCAGTTTAATCCCTGTTACGTCCCCTATCCGGGGACGTGTGTCGAATTGATTAAGCATTGTCGAATTAACAAACCATTACGACATCCTGAAATAATTTTGTTCTGAGCTCTGTACTTGATTTGTATTGGAATTGATGGGGATTTTTTAAATTGTCTGGATTATTTCTAATAAACTATTAAGATACTTTATTATGATTTTTTTTATTTTATGTATTAAAAACCCATACAACTTTTAAAAAAAAAGTATGTTTTTTCTATGAAAAATTATCCAGCCGATCGCTTTTGGTCTGATCAAAATGAAGCAACGGCCTTATCATCTGGGGTGTAGCAACATTGCTAACACACTCATAGAGGTGATGATTGCTTCATTGTGATACGCAAGCCCCTTCACCACAACAAGGTAACGATCACAAAGGGGAATTGACACTTGTATGTGCCTTTTTTTTTTTTTTTTTTTGCATCCACAGTGCAGTACCAGTGACAAGAA
Source organism: Bufo gargarizans (assembly GCF_014858855.1). NCBI lineage: Eukaryota > Metazoa > Chordata > Amphibia > Anura > Bufonidae > Bufo > Bufo gargarizans. The sequence goes on along the minus strand of NC_058081.1, from coordinate 249,667,769 downwards.
AAATTAGGCATGTACACATGCCTGAAAAATAATGGTATTGTTGCAGCCGCTGTTGTAGCAACGGCCGGAAAAATTGATGTTTTCCAGGCAGGAAGGTGACTAAAACATTGCGGCTTGAACCCTAGTTGGTGGCGGAGAATTCACGAAAGTCATCCGGTATGCAGACATTAAATACAGCAGCGTGGGGACCATTTTGAGGCCAAGGCATGTCATCAGGCCTATTGTTAGTCAACCGTATCCCCCACTGTCAGTCCCTTCGGGATCCATGCCTCATTCATCTTAATGAAGGTGAGGTAATTTAATGATTTTCCTAGTTTATGACGTAAAGTCATGATTTTATTAAAGACACGGAGGCGAGTATTGCTTTCTCTTCCTTTACTAAATCCATAGCAGCAAGAAGAATAACCATGGTAACAAAACGAAACACCCCCAAGGTAACCCCTCCCTCCATACGTCCATAAATAGCCCTTCCTCAGGGAACACTTCCTCTTTCTTGGTCCAACCGTAACAGCACGACAATCCAGAAGACACTGGGATCCACTAAACCGGTGCACTCCAACGGGAGACGAACAAAACCGAGACCCAGAGTCGCAACGCACCGCACAGACATGCGGTCAGAGAAGGAGAGTCAACCTAGGGGAAACGGAAACAAAACAGTATGGTAATCTCAGAGTACAGAAAACTGCAAAAAAACAGCAGTAGTAACACAGCCAAGATAAACTGAGCAGCATATAGACACAAAATGACATAACAAAATGCAAATCACTGAAACAGCAGGCAAAAATCGACTGGTGCATAATATATATAAACATATAAACGGGAGGGAAAGGGTGGGCAATACTCGCCTCCGTGTCTTTAATAAAATCATGACTTTACGTCATAAACTAGGAAAATCATTAAATTTTATAACAAGACACGGAGGCTTCATATTGCTAGTTCAAAGCTAAGGAATGACTGAAGAAAACGCATGAGGACCAGGCCTGAAATAAAAATCCCTAAATGTAGAGGCCCTGGACCAGTCCGCCAATTTCAAGATATCCTCCAAGCGGGCCCCCGACACCGCCATAGACGTCGCGGAAGCCCCACGAACCGAATGTGCGGTAAAGATGGAAGTATCGACGCCCGCAAGCGACAAAATCCACTTGACCCAGCGGGAAAGGGTAACACTAGTAACCGGGGCAAACGGCCTACGAAAAGACACAAAAAGCTGTGGTGAGTCCCTAGACCTAAGGGACGCCGTACGAGAGAAGTACTCCCTAAAACAGGAAACCGGGCAAACCGCGGGGCGATCCGGAAAGGCCGGATAGGTCACTATTGAAATGCCCGTCTTGGTGCGACGAGAAACATTAAAAGAAATCCCCTCTGGAGTGAAAGAGACCGCGTCGAAGTCCAAGGCCCGGACATCCGACACGCGCTTACAAGAAACGAGGCAGAACAACGTAACCAGCTTAGCCGAAAGCTGACGTAAGGAAAGATCCGGGTTCGAAGGCCAACGAGATAAGAAGTCAATGACCAAGGAGACATCCCACAAAGAGGAGAACCGAGGTCTGGGAGGCCTAGAAAGACGAGAACCCTTGAGCAACCGGCGAACCAGAGGATGTTGACCTGCCGGAAGACCCGAAAAACCTTGATGGCGGGAAGAAATGGCAGACCGGTACAAATTGATCGTACGATAGGCCTTGCCATCCTCGAAAAGGGAAGATAGAAACCGCAAAACATCCTCTACAGGAGCCGTAAGGGGATCCAGGTTCCGTCCCACGCACCAACCAGACCAGACTCCCCAGGCTGCCCGATAAGCCCGAATGGTACCGGGGGCCCACGCACTTTCCAGAAGGAATCTAGTCGTCTCCGATATTCCAGCGATGTCCCAACTGCCCCTGAGATCCTGCACGCCAGAAGACGGAGAGAGTTGTCCACCAGAAGAGGGTGGTGCTGACCCAACGGGCCCCGAAGGAGATTCAGCCGGGTCGGAAGAAGGACCGGGTCCGCAATCAACAGCTCCAACAGCTGTGGGAACCAAGACTGTGGACGCCAAAACGGGACCACCAGGACTAACTCTGCCTGGTGATGACGCACCTGAGAAAGAATCCGAGGTATCAAGGCGAAAGGCGGAAAAGCGTACAAGAGGGCGCCTGACCAATCCTGGAGCAATGCGTCCACCGCCTCCGAACGAGGGTCCGGCCTCCAACTGTAATACCTGGGCAGCTGGGCGTTCCAACGAGAGGCAAACAGGTCCAACGAGAACGGGCCCCAAAGAGATTCGATGGAGGAGAACACCGCAGAATCCAACATCCAGTCGCTGAAGTCCGAGATGTAGCGCGAACTCCAATCCGCGTGGACGTTGAGGAGACCTGGAATATACTCCGCCACGACCGTGATCCCCCTGTCCAGACAATAGGACCAGAACTCCTTCGCCAGGTGAGTCAGCATCGCCGACCGAGTACCGCCCATGGAGTTCACATAACGAACGGCCGACACATTGTCCATCCTGAGTCGAATACAAGCATTGACCTTGCCGTTGACGAAGCTCCGAATCGCAAAGGATCCCGCCAGTAGCTCCAAAGCGTTGATGTGCAGAGACGTCTCCGACGTAGACCATGGCCCTCCGGTGGACACGCCGTTGCAGCGAGCACCCCATCCCTGCAGGCTGGCGTCCGACTCTATCACCACGTCCGGCTGAGGACCAACGATAGACCTGCCGTTCCACGCTTCGAGATTGTGAATCCACCACGTCAGCTCGTCCCTGGTGTCTTGATCCAGGACCACCGATTCCCCGTAGGAAACCCCCGCCTGCAGATGGGCGATCTTGAGCCGCTGAAGCGCCCGATAGTGGAGCGGGGCCGGAAAAACCGCCTGAATTGAGGACGACAGAAGACCCAAGACCCGGGCCAAGTGACGTAGGGAAACCCGAGGTAACCGGAGAGTGTGACGTAACTCCCTGCGGATGGCCCGAACTTTGGACATCGGAAGACAAAGAGTGCGGGTGGCGGAATCCACACGGAATCCCAGGAACTCCATGGATCTGGATGGAAGCAAACAAGACTTCTCGTGATTGATAACAAATCCCAGACCGGTCAGCAGGGAGACGGACAGACGCAGATGTGCCCGGAGGGTAGCAGGATCCTGGGCAATCAGGAGCATGTCGTCCAGATAGATTATCAGACGGACACCCTGACCCCGAAGCCACGACACCACCGGCTTCATGAGCTTGGTGAAACACCAAGGGGCTGATGACAGGCCAAACGGGAGACATGTGAATCGCCATACCTGATCCCCCCACAGGAAACGCAGAAGATCCCGGGACTGATGGGCAATGGGCACTGTGAGATAGGCATCCTTTAAATCGAGTTTGACCATCCACTCGCCCGGAAGGAGAAGGTCCCTGAGCAGATGAATGCCCTCCATTTTGAAATGGCGGTATCGCACATAAATGTTCAGATTCTTCAGGTTTATCACTGGACGAAACTGTCCCCCTTTCTTTTCCACAAGGAAAATATCGCTGAGCACACCCCCGTGGGGGTCTGGAGCCCTTTCTATTGCACCCTTCACCAGAAGGGAAAAAAGTTCCTCGTCTATGAGAGTGCGAGACTCTAGAGGGAACACTCGTGGTCTGAATGGTGGCAGACAAATTGGGGTGTCTACCAGTTCGATTTGAAAACCCCTGATCGTAGACAGCACCCATAGATCGGTAGTGATGCGATCCCAGGCATGCAAAAAATGTCGGAGCCTGCCCCCAATGCATGGGGAAGAAGACAGAGGATAAACCTGGGGACTTACCAAACGGACGCCGGGAACCTGGTGTTCCTCTGAAGCCTCTGGACCTCCCGAAGGAACCTCTGGACGGAAAGAAAGGAGTCTGTCGCTGATCTTGAAACGCTTGGCGCTGCTGGAAGGAGCCTCGACCGGTGTTACGGGTCTGGAAGTGGGTACGGCCGGACAGACGGCCCCTTGAGCTGCCGGCCCTGGTAGAGACCCTATTCTGAAAAACCTTGCGCATATTAGATTGCGCCTTATCCAAAGCCGTGAAGGCTCCCACAAATTTTCCTAACTCCTTAATAAAGGAGTCTCCAAAAAGGAGTCCCTGTGCATCTTTGCCAGACTCGGACAAAGCCATGTTGGTTAATTTAGGCTCGATTTTCATGAGGATAGCCTTCCTCCTCTCGATCGCCAGGGAAGTGTTGACATTTCCCGTGACGCATATGGCCCGTTGTGCCCAGCCCCTGAGCTCATCCGGATCAATCCGGGTGCCCTCCGCCTTGGCAGACTCCGCTAGTTCAAAAATTTTCGTGAGGGGCCCTAAGATGTCCAAGAGCTTATCTTGGCACGCCCGCAGGGCCGAATCAAGGCCCCTGCGAGGGTTAAAGCCAGTTTTGGCCAGAAATTGGACCATTTTAGGGTCTACGTTCGGTGTCTCACCGACTTTATTGGGGATAATGGGGCGTGGGCACTCTGTCCGTAGCTTGTTGCGGGTATCCTTAGATAACGGGGTTCTAATTCTAGCCTCCAAGTACTGAGCCACATGGGATGTGGGGACCCATTCGGCCGACCTGGGATGGTGGAGGCTATCGGGATCAAATAACGGTTCCCCAGCTGGGTCAGTAAGAGGGGTGTCACTAGAGACAATCGCCCCTGAGGCCCCACTAGTGGATGGCCGGGAGGGAGGGACGTAATCGTCCACGTCAGGATCCACCATAACACCTGTAATATCATCATCCGAACCATCAGGACGGAAATCCAAAGCCTCCTCATCAGACTCATTTTCAGAGCGATCACTAAGCTCGTGCTGATTGCGAGCAGATTTCCACCGGCGCGACTTTTCTGCCTGGCGCGGACAGGCTCGTTTGCGTGTGCTAAGCACGCTCTCATGTGATAGAACTGTGCTATCAGTGACAGGGTTTCTGGAGGCAGTAGCTGCAGGTGGTGGAATGCTGGGAGAAGCCATAGGGAGAAGGGCCTGTGAAATGGACTGTGTAATCACAGAAGACATAGATCCCATGGCAGAAGCAATCGCCTGGGATATAGACTGCTGCAGGGCCAGAGCCTGGGCCTCAGCAGAGGAGCCAGGCAATGACCCAAGGTTATGAGAGGACCCCTGGGAAATGGGGGCTAGAGGGCTGGGGACAGGGGTGGCCGAGTCCTGGGCAGACATTGCGAATATAACAGGAGTTAGTCACTCCAGAGAAAACGCTGAGGCTGATACTACCTAACCTGACGTTAGCACTAAAATGGCGCCGGGAAGTAAGACCGCGGTCGCCGGAAAAACAGGATCCCCCCCCCCGGAGGACGCCCCCTCCGCTCCCAGCCAATAGGAGCGGGGAGGAGGAACTTGACGCCCCCAGAAAGGACCGCCCTTGGAGGCGTGTCCAGCGAGCGGCGAGGGACACCAAGATGGCGCCCGAGACTTGAGGAGATCACTGGCAAGATGGCGCCCGAACTCTCGTGAATCGCGAGAGTTCGGGCGCAAGAAGAAGAAGAAGGTTGAAGAAGATGGCGCTGAAAAAGCCAGCCAGAAGGAGAAACAGGTAAGAAGTGAACCGGAAGGAGGAGGGGGGAAGAGGAGGAGACAGAGGGTGAATATGCGGCACCCGAACGGGGAGAAAAGCGCGGCGCCCAAGAGGGAAACCTAAACAGAAAATGGGAAGCAGGAGTACCTTAATAAAGTGGGGAAAAAGAAACAAAACGGCCAGTAAAACGGGTAGGTGGCTGGGGAGACCACCGACAGAGAAAACAAGCAAACAATTCGAGAAAAAACAATGGGTTAAAATGCAGATACGAATATGACATAAAATCACTACTTATCTGCTATGGAGCAGCAAGAAAGAGGAAGTGTTCCCTGAGGAAGGGCTATTTATGGACGTATGGAGGGAGGGGTTACCTTGGGGGTGTTTCGTTTTGTTACCATGGTTATTCTTCTTGCTGCTATGGATTTAGTAAAGGAAGAGAAAGCAATATGAAGCCTCCGTGTCTTGTTATAAAATCAACACTTTTTTGACCGAGGCAACTTCTCTTGTCAGTGACAATGCCTCCTGCTGCAATGAAGGTCCTTTCTGACAGGACACTTGAAGCGGGGCAGGCCAGAAGTTCTATCGCAAACTGGGATAGCTCAGGACACAGGTCAAGCCTGCACACCCAGTAGTCAAGGGGTTCATCGCTCCTCAGAGTGTCGATATCTGCAGTTAAGGCAAGGTAGTCTGTTACCTGTTGGTCGAGTCGTTCTCTAAGGCTGGATCCCGAAGGGCTGTGGCGATCTGTAGGACTGAAAAAACTCTGCATGTCCTCCATCAACAACACATCTGTAAAGCGTCCTGTCCTTGCCGCCATGGTCGTGGTAGGAGGAGGATTACTTTCACCTCTTCCCCAGTTAGATTCCCGTTGTGCTGTGACATCCCCCTTATAAAGCTGTGTAAAGCATATTTTTTAGTTTGGTTTTGAACTGCTGCATCCTTTCCAACTTTCAGTAATTTGGTAACATTTCTGCCACTTTCTGCTTATACCGGGGGTCTAGAAGCGTGGCCACCCAGTACTGGTCGTTCTCCTTCATCCTTTTTATACGAGGATCCCTCAACAGACATGACAGCATGTGTTAGCGGTTTTTCTCGGCAGGTTTATGATGGTTATATTATGAGGCTTCAGACCTCCACACCCGTGAATATTTCCCTGTGCAACGAATATCCCCTTTGCTTCTGATCAGAGAGATAAGACAGCCCAGACTCAACATAGGTTGTCAATATCTGAAATCTTTATTCTCCCAGCACATAGTTTATAGGGCTTGTTGGGGGTGGGAACATAGTGTCCTTCCAGCTCCAATTGCACCAATCCTCCTAGAACTCACAAGGCATTGGGAATCATGTGTTTGTGAATATACAGTTGAAACTTTGCTAAACAATGCTGACATCTGCTATATACAATACATGAAAGGGTTATTTTACATTGAACAGGTTTCTCTCTCCATGCTAACAAGTTAAATAGGAAATCACAGGGTCCTGTCAATGTATGTGAGGTGAGATGTTAAATAGCCTTTTGGTCAGGAAGGCTGCTATTGTCCCGGACTGGCAGAGGGTGTGATATGTTAATGCAAGGTACTGTATTTCCATAAGAGATGAGGCTTGTATATGTATAATATATGTGTCTAATCTGTAATGTATCAAAAGTAAGATGATGAAAATCCCTTTCAATCCAACCATTGATCCCAACTTTTATATATATATATATATATATATAAAAACGGGATCACTGTATGTTTTCCTCCATCTAAGGCTGTGTGTGTGTATATGTATGTATGTATGTATGTATGTATGTATGTGTGTGTATATATATATGTATATATGTGTGTGTGTGTGTGTGTGTATATGAGACAATAAAGACTATGAAGGAGATTAAAAAAAACCTTCTGTGTAATTTGGCGCACAGTAGGAAAAAATCTCCTGCATAGTGAAAAGAGAGAAGAAAGAAAAGTAAGAAAAAACATAAGGCATGCAAGTTCTACACATAGATAGGATATTCGGGTTAGACCTTTTACTGGGCTAACCCCGCCCTCTATGGCACATGGCTGCCCAGTAAAGTTGCAGATATGCTGGTACATTCCACCTTATGCCTTGACCAATAGAAATTCCCTTTAGACCTGGAAGGTACACATTCGCACATTTCCTGAGAGTGCCGGTGGGTGGCGCTCAAACACTCACCATCCACCACCACACCCAGAACACGCGCAAATGCTCCCAAATGAATCAGCCCTTTTTTAAACAAATGTGGCCCTAATCGGACAGCATCTATTTAATCTGGTACAAAGATGCTACTAACCCACAGTGAATCTCTGTTAGACATGGTTCCAAAAGGGGGGATCAGTCCCTGAGGAAGGTCTTTTAAAACAGGGTCGACCAAGAAAGGTGATATAGCATTCACATGGACACCAGTCCCACCAACCAATGTTTCATGTTGGGGCGCCCATGGTTCAGTGAGACTGGCATCAGCATGCCATACCCCACCGTTGCTGATGAGGACCCGCTGGTAGCTTTCACTAAGAACATTGCTCTCAGAGCCAGCAGCCATTAGATCCCTCTCAAACCAACGGTGGCGGCTTTCACATGGGTAGCAGGAACCAGAGTGCTGATCTATAGACCTACATACCATTCCTAAGCCAAAAAGAAAGTCTACTATAGTCATCCTATGCTTAATAAAACTTTCCACGACAGTTCCCTCCTCTCTATAATATGTCCCCTGTGTTCTTTGAGTCTCTTGCTGAATCTTCGGTTTCCTCAGCTTGCCCTCGTCGATTGTGATGCTTTTTGGGTGTTATTGCCTCCATGATGATGCTTCATCCTTCGGTTCGATTCTTCAGGGAGTTGACTCTGAGCCCTGATGTGGTAAGGTGTGACGTGGCGATGAACGTTTAGTTGGACATCGATTCCATCAAAGACATAGGTTGATCCGTGGTGTATCTGGGAGCTGCGATGAGGATGTGATTATCTGCAGGTGACTGGGCGATCCGATCGATCAAACAGCAGGAGCATCTCACCAGGATATATATGATAAAGAGAAAAACAACAACATGAGGATATATACTCCTATTTCCTTCAACCAGTTACCTATGGAAAACAGGAAATCTCCAAAACCACCCAAAGCTGTGAAAGGGTTCTATCTCTCATTAATAATAGCCCTATCTATGCCCTGAACTACAGTGACCTTATCTATATGGGCCTGGACTTTATCCCTGGTATCTGCAGTCCTCTCCTATAAACTCACAGAAACCCCCCCTTAGAAGCTAAAAGATAATCCAGTGCCATCTTTTCCTCTAAGACGAGGGTTGGGTTGGTGCACCTGTTGGCAAGGGAAACAAAAGCGAAATATCATCATAATCAATGTTTTTATTTTTTCAATCAGTTTGGTCATATATTCCTCTTGTATCTGCTGCAAGTATCTAGGCATCAGAATTAATGGACTCATTGTCCATGGGGCTGGGAAAGGTCTGCCCATACTACTCCTCCCTTTGAGCATAGACCATTAGCGTCTTTGCTCATCCCTTGAATCTTTGATGCCCTTGCATATATTGTTCTACTGGGCTGTTTAGCATGCTCAGACAAAACTTGTTCCTCAGGTTCTGTAAAGTCAGGAACCTGTGGTAGAGTCAAGTGTGCGCACATCTCATCATCTGATTCTGTTGTTAATTTTGTTGCTACGGGATACAATGGCACGTATGGGGGTGGGGCAGGAGTTGGCTTCACAATGGGGATTCTACTTTGTTGTTTTGTATTTGAACTGCACAAGTCAGTCCAAAACTTCTGCACAGATAGCCATGCTTGGCCACAAGTTTTCATATACATTTTATTCCAATGAGGGTCTCCTTTGTACCATGGAAAAGTGTCTGTCATTCAGACATAGGCTCTTGATCATGGCCATATGAAAGTCTGAAAAAGACCCTTCTTTTGGGAACGGGTCAGTACATTTCATTCCTTCTGTCCATTTACACATATTATCAACCCAAGGATCAGTATAAAATGGACCTAAACACCTCTGGTCAAACACATTTTTTTTATTTTATTTTTTTTATTTTTTATTTTTTATTTTTTTTTAGACTTTCCCCCAATTCATTTTTAGGAGACAGTTTCGCAATAGAGATTTGCAGCAGACTCAGGGTACATGATTTTCAGTTCCAAATTTTAAAATTGTTTCTTTATGGGATCCTTCTTACCATAAGAATTGCCCATTTTTACTTAGCTAAAATATACAGTGAGATCAGCTGAATTTGAAGGTTTATCTAAGGATAATTATGTTTGTGTTCAGTGCGAAAATACTTACTGATAAACCTTATGCTTATCAGTTTATGTGTTTTTTGTTTTGTTTTTATCCTATTTCTTCTAATTCAGGTTCATAACTACTCCTGAATTTATGGCAGATTTTAAACTATTCTGGATGGTATTACTTCTAATTCAGGCTCATATTACTCCTGAATCTATGGCAGATTTTAAACTATTCTGGATGGTATTACTTCTAATTCAGGCTCATATTACTCCTGAATCTATGGCAGATTTTAAACTATTGATGGCCAATTTTATACCTTCAATTTCAGCATGAACTCGCATACAATCTATACATAATCTATACACAGTCTATACAGTAAAATTCAACCTTATACATATATAACGACTAAAAATGCTTAAGCAACTATACAGCTATATACAGGTTTAGCAAAGGATATTCGTTGCACACAATACTGTTTTTCAAATTAGGGGAATACAGACCCCATTTTTTCTTCAGGAATATCAGATTCCTGCGGGATTTCAGATCCCTCTATTACTTTAGGAATATCAGATTCCTCTGGGATTTCAGATCCCTCTATTACTTTAGGAATATCAGATTCCTGGGAGACGCTTATCAGAAGCGCTTACCGGGTTCAAATAATCCACTCTTACAGTATAGGGCAGTAATAATATATATCTTAAATATAGAATCACTTACCCGATACTGCTTTGGCGGATCCCACCTTCTGACACCAAACTGTTAGCGGTTTTTCTCGGCAGGTTTATGATGGTTATATTATGAGGCTTCAGACCTCCACACCCGTGAATATTTCCCTGTGCAACGAATATCCCCTTTGCTTCTGATCAGAGAGATAAGACAGCCCAGACTCAACATAGGTTGTCAATATCTGAAATCTTTATTCTCCCAGCACATAGTTTATAGGGCTTGTTGGGGGTGGGAACATAGTGTCCTTCCAGCTCCAATTGCACCAATCCTCCTAGAACTCACAAGGCATTGGGAATCATGTGTTTGTGAATATACAGTTGAAACTTTGCTAAACAATGCTGACATCTGCTATATACAATACATGAAAGGGTTATTTTACATTGAACAGGTTTCTCTCTCCATGCTAACAAGTTAAATAGGAAATCACAGGGTCCTGTCAATGTATGTGAGGTGAGATGTTAAATAGCCTTTTGGTCAGGAAGGCTGCTATTGTCCCGGACTGGCAGAGGGTGTGATATGTTAATGCAAGGTACTGTATTTCCATAAGAGATGAGGCTTGTATAATATATGTGTCTAATCTGTAATGTATCAAAAGTAAGATTATGAAAATCCCTTTCAGCATGAAAGACCCCATTTGCACAAGGTTGGATGCCGAGCAACTCATTTCCCGTTCCTCGCCCTCACTGATGTCATTGACGGTCTGTTCTTCCCCCCAGCCACGTACAACACTACGGGTCCCAGATAGGTGACAACAACGAGCACCCTGGGATGCCTGCTGTAGTTGGTCTTCCTCCTCCTCAAAGCCACATTCCTCCTCTGACTCCTCTTCCTCATACTCCTCTTCCAGCGTTGCCGCAGGTCTGGCAAGCGATGATGACAAGGCTGTTTCTGGTGGTGATGGTGACCACAACTCTTCCTCTTCACACTCATCTACAGCCTGATCCAGCACTATTCGCAGGGCATGCTCCAGGAAGAAAACAAATGGGATTAGGTCGCTGATGGTGCCTTCGGTGCGACTGACTAGGTTTGTCACCTCCTCAAAAGGACGCATGAGCCTACAGGCATTGCGCATGAGCGTCCAGTTACGTGGCAAAAAAATTCCCAGCTCTGCAGAGGCTGTCCTAGCACCCCGGTCATACAAATACTCGTTGACTGCTTTTTCTTGTTGGAGCAGGCGGTTGAACATTAGGAGTGTTGCATTCCAACGTGTCGGGCTGTCGCAAATCAAACACCTCACTGGCATGTTGTTTCGCCGCTGAATATCGGAAAAGTGCGCCATGGCCGTGTAGGAACGCCTTAAATGGCCACACACCTTCCTGGCCTGCTTGAGGATGTCCTGTAAGCCTGGGTACTTAGACACAAAGCGTTGTACAATGAGATTCAACACATGTGCCATGCACGGCACATGTGTCAACTTTGCCGATCTCCAGTTGGTGCGGGGTCAGCCACTGATCCACCTGTGCATTCAGGGCGGACAGGAGTGCTGGTCCAGTGTGGCTCTCTGCTTTCAGGCAAGTCAACCCCAAGACAGCGTGACACTGTCGTATCTGGGATGTGGAATAGCCCCTGGGAAGCTGGGGGGATTCAGTTGATGTGCAGCCAGACGCCGCTGCAGAAGAGGACTCAGCCGAGGAGGTTATCGAAGAGGATGGAGTAGGAGGAGTAGAGGAGGTGGCAGTAGGCCTGCCTGCAAGTCGTGGCGGTGTCATCAACTCCGCTGCAGAGCCACGTATTCCATGCTTGGCAGCTGTCAGCAGGTTGACCCAATGCGCAGTGTACGTGATATACCTGCCCTGACCGTGCTTTGCAGACCAGGTATCAGTGGTCAGATGGACCCTTGCCCCAACATTGTATGCCAGAGATGCCATGACTTCCTTTTCAATAACAGAGTAGAGGTTTGGGATTGCTTTTTTTGAAAAAAAATAAAAATCGTCCGGGTACCTTCCACTGTGGTGTCCCAATAGCAACACATTTTTTGAAGGCCTCAGACTCCATCAGCTGGTATGGTAAAAGCTGGCGGGCTAAGAGTTCCATCAAGCCAGCTGTCAGACGCCGGGCAAGGGGGTGATTCTGTGACATTGGCTTCTTATACTCAAACATTTCCTTGACAGACACCTGACTGTGGGCAGATGAGATGGAACTGCTGAAGGTGAGAGGCGGAGTGGCGGGTGGTTGAGAGGGGGCAGGGAGGATAGCAGTGGTTGACGTGGCTGAAGATGCTGGACCAGGAGGAGGATGGTGGCTTTGAGTTTGTGTGCTGCTTGTACTCATGTGTTGATCCCATTGGTGTTTGTGATGTGAGATCATGTGCCTTCGCAAAGCAGTTGTACCGAGGTGGGTGTTGGACTTCCCACGACTCAGTTTCTTTTGGCACAGGTTGCAAATTGCATTGCTGTTATCAGAGGCAGACACAAAAAAAATGCCACACTGCTGAGCTTTGCAATGACGGCATTCTGGTGGTGGCAACAGCATGCGTTGATTGGCGTGCTGTCTGGCTGACCCCGGGTGCTGATACATGCTGTCTGACTGTGCCACTAGCTCCTTGCGATGACCTCACCCTGCTTCCAACTCGTCTCCTCCTTCTCTCTGTCTCCCCCTCTGAACTTTTCCCCTCTTCTTCTTCTCTTCGAGCAGGCACCCACGTGGCATCCACGGACACATCGTCATCATCAACCACTTCACTTGTATCTGACACCTCAGCAAAGGAAGCAGCAGCGGGTAAAACATCATCATCATCATCATTATCATCACCCTGTACGTCCATGTGTGTAATCCTGCCTGACTGAGACATATCCCTGTTATCTACATCCTCTGGCAATAATGGTTGTGCATCACTAATTTCATCCAACTGCTGTGTAAATAACTCCACTGACGGATCAAGTGAAGCGGCTGTGGTGGTAGTGGTGATGGTGGCGGCGGGCGGGAGAGTGGTAACTTGAGAGCAGGTGACCGAAGCTGAGCTGGAGGAGGATGGTGCGTCAAGGTTCTTAGCGGAAGCTGTTCAAGATTGAGTGTCCTGTGTAAACCAGTCAACTATGTCCTCTGAATTTTTTGGGTTCAGGGTACGTGGCCTCTAAACACTGGGCATTATTCCAGAGCCAGTGGAAATCACAGCACCACGACCACGATGGCCCCTGCGGGGTGGCCTGCCTCTGCCTGTCATTTTTTTTTTAGATAAGTGGTACTATGTGTGCAAGGTACTGTGCCACCCTATATAAGTGGTGGGCAGTGGGCACAGTACAGTCTGTGGGCCAGACACTCACTGGCTTACAACTGCGATTATATTTATTACAGAGAAAAAATAAATTGACTTTTTTTATCTTTAAGGTATTGTGACACCCTGTAATGGTATAAGTGGTGGCCTGGCCAGTAACCACAGTACAGTCTGTGGGCCTGACACACACTGGCTTGCAACTGCGATTATATTTATTACAGAGAAAAAATAAATTGACTTTTTTTTATCTGCAAGATATTGTGACACCCTGTAACGATATGAGTGGTGGCCTGGCCAGTGGCCACAGTACAGTCTGTGGGCCAGACACTCACTGGCTTGCAACTGCGATTACATCACAGAGAAAAAATAAATTGACTTTTTTTTATCTGTGACACCCTGTATGAATGGTGTGCACACAGTACAGTCTGTGGGCCTGCAGCCTCTCACATACGGGCAGGCAACTGCAATATATATATATATATATATATATTTTAAAAAAGCAGACTGATGTGCCAGCCCTAAAAAGAGCTTTTTGGGGTGCTGTCAGGAAGCTGTCCTTACAGCAGATGAGTCTGTGGACACAGAACACTGCCCTAGCTATCGATTTCCCTATTAAATCAGCAGCAGCTACACTGTCCCTCCTCTCACTAAGAATGCAGCTTCCGAATGAATCTAAAATGGATGCTGTCCAGGAGAAGGGAGTGTCTGGGAGGGAGGGTCTGCTGCTGATTGGCTGGAATGTGTCTGCTGACTGTGAGGTACAGGGTCAAAGTTTGCTCAATGATGATGTATAGGGGGCGGACCGAACATCGCATATGTTCGCATATGCTTCCATTTTATTTATTCATTCCTAAATTTACTTATTCCTACATCAGCCATAAAAGTAATTTAATTTTAAAAAAATGGAAACCTTTATTATTCCGGTGCCAGCGAGCCACTATCCAGTCTGCACCCCTTAGGAGAGCCAGGTCTTAATGATGGCCAACCTCATCTTTTGCTGGCTTTACTTCTTCCAAATCACTGATATAGGCCTTTTGATCTGGTGTTCATCCCAACATCTGTTTGTACGGGGAGCAGTGTAAACTATTATTAGTTGAGAGTAGAAGGCACAAATGCACAAACCCCCCTTTTATTAAAAATTTTGGGGGTTGAGAAATATAATATTATCCTAATGGTTGCACAGGAAACCTATTGGCTATGTGCATTTTCACCCAACGTGTCTTCGGTGCCAAAAAAAGCATATAATGTTACAGGAATACATGTAGAATGTTATAGTGTTAATTGTTAAATTACAGCTTGATATGAAATACATTACATTCCAATCTAATAAGACACTTAAAAAAAGACACAACCAATACTTGTAGTACTAAACAAATGTTATTTTCAAGGGTCCTCATTCTCTTGCGAGTCCCTACACTCAACTATGTCTGAAATTACAGAAGCTATCTAGAAAAAAAAAAAAAAAAAAAACTAGCGAGCACAGAAGAAATCAAACACTGCCACGAATTGCGTCCCTCTGCCATGGCAAGGACCCCTCTGGGCTTAAAAAGTAGTTCTCGAACTGCAATGCCTGCAGTCCCAGGTCATCTATGCAGGGTCTGATCCAAGCCCAAACCTGATGACGCTGGCAAATCTTCCATGTCAACAGAAGAGGAAGCCTCGTGAATCCTGGTGAAGTTGTGTAGAACAACACAAGCTTGAATCACCAGGGTAGCATTCTCCGGATCCATCTGTATGGATGACAAAAACACCCTTCACTTGCTAGAGAGTATTCCAAAAGCGCACTCAACATACCGACGGGCACGAGTCAACCGGTAGTTGAAAATACACCTCCTGACATCCAAACCACGCTTTGGAACGGGCCGCATAACATGGTGAGTTAATGCAAACCCTTCATCCACCACCATAACAAATGGAGCTGGCGGACCAGCAGATCCGGGCAGTCTTCTGGACTCGGGCAGGGCAAGCTGGTTGGCACGAAGCTGCTCACACATTCTAGAAGCACTAAAGATGCGAGCATCAGCAGTGCTTCCATAGGCCCCGATATCAACCATTATAAACCGGTAGCTACTGTCAGCTACAGCCATCAGCACTACCGAAAAATATTGTTTATAATTGAAGAATCTGGACCCTGAGCGAGGAGGCTTCTTCACACGGATGTGCTTGCCATCCATTGCCCCGATGCAGTTTGGAAACTGCGCGGAAATTTGGAAGCCCTCAGCAATCCGAAGCCAATCGTCCACCTTGGGCTGAGGCATCACCGTCTCTCAGAGTTGCTGCCAGATGACCTGGCAAGTGTGACGTACAATCTGAGAGATCGTCGAGGTTCCTAAAAAGAAACTCAAAATGCACACCAAATAGGTTACAGACCGGTATATAGGCGTCAAGCAGGGTGTTGTACGCAGCTAGGGATCCTGACTGAGGGTCCCAAGTCTTCAAGACACTCCAATAATCTGCTGCAGACGCCAATAGTTTGTGAAAAAATTGTGATTTAGTCACTCACACAGCCAGGATACAGGCTGCTGTAACCTGGCTGCCTGACTGACAAAAAATCCCCATTTTGTCACAAAATACTGGCGAATGCTGTGGATTATTAGAGTGTCCTGAGGACGTTAGCTGAACACAAATTTGAAACTTGCACAAAAGAATAGACAACCTTCAATATTTGGATGTTATGTGTCAGGGATTAACAGTTATTAAAACAAAAATACAAAAAAACATTCGCACAAAACATTATGGGCAAATAAAGGTTACTTCAGCAAACAGAAGCACATGTCTAACAGCAGCCATTTTAAAACACATGTTCCTCCTGACAGAAGCACTGCAGATTACTGGTGAAGCTTGAAACATTAAATAAGGCCTACCTCAACGTGATGAGCCTTTCCTCTGGAGAAATGCTGCTCCTCATATTGGTGTCCATAAAGGTAAGGACAGTATGTAGAGACGACAGCAAGCAATCAAATGTATTGACTGACATCCTACAGAAGGAGAAAAACTTCTCTGGATGCAGCCGCAGATCTTTGTAGAGGGAATGAAAGTATCCTTTCCGGTAACGTTGCGAAACAATCGGATGGACTCAAAATTGCCGCCTTCTACTAGGTTCCTCAGCCAACAAAGGAGTGCGCTGTCCCCATCGCCGAGAAACAAGCCAATGCAGTACAACCTCTTCCTCAGATTCATCATCCATGGTGAAACAGCAAAGACAAGCAACCAAAATAACCTCTGTACTCTGTGAAGACTACAGAAAATGGCCACAAAATCAAACTCAGGTGAACAGCATTTATACCAGTATCCTGGGTGGAGTTATTAAAATTTTATTTTTTTCACCATTCCTTGTTTAATGACTGTCCGCAAAAAAAACGGAAACACGGTCACACAACTGAACAAAAAACGGACACGGAACAACGGAACCCCATTTTGCGGACCGAGAAAAAATACTGTCGTGTGCATGAGGCCTGAAATGAGGGTCTAATTTGCTGCACAGCTCTTAACCGCAGTATGGCTGCAATCCACCCACACCACATCCGCTCCATGTGGTCATACCGTAAGGCACTGTGGCCTCGTAATGAATCAAATTTCTTGTCTAACTTAAGGGAAGTTGCCGAATTGAATTTTTCAAAGCTTGGGTCATCTCTAATCTATAATGCAAGGACTTCCAGCTAAGAAGGTAGTCTATAGACAACAGCTTTCTGAAATCCTTTATAGCTTTGCAGAGTGCACGCTATTTTTTTATGTGTACATAAGATATGGTTTTCTTATAGTGTTAGTGTTTCTTGTTGTTGTTTAAGTTCCAAATGTGTTAGCAAAATATTCTGTAGCCAATTTCATCACAAGTGGACATTTTTCTGGTTAGTAGCCTGGGCAGGACAGCATCCTGCTTGTAAGCACTAAAAAGTCAGCAAATAGCTGGAATGTGCTGTGAGCATTGCATTCTTAGTGGGACTGGGCAGACTGCCAAAAACCATTCAAGTATGTAATGGGCAAGGTAACACTTTTGCCTAACAAGCAGCCCCCACAGTCTGCCTGCAAAATAAAGCTGTCAGTAAAATAAGAGAATAGAAGAGAGATGATCATATTTTAGTTTTCACTTATACAGTGCCAATGAACTGCAATAGTTTAAAGAAGAACTCCCACAAAAACTTTTTTTTTCTCTGATCTGTTAGAAAGGCACATGATGTATTCTGTAGTGTATGTGATCTTCTCATCAGTGACTGTATTTGTGAGGTATCCCCTATTTAGCTGTGTCAACTATCTGATCTCCAACTGACACAGGACAGGAAGTCAGTTACTTCTCTATTCATTCCTATGAGGCTGACATTGAGGCTCCCATAGAGAAACTGACTTCTTAACCACACATAAGAAGCTGTGTTATTTGGAAAGTCTGATAGCTGGTCACATGACACAGCTGAGGAGCAGAAGAGAGGGGATAACTCACAAATACAGACACTCATAAGAAAATTACATTGTGTACCTTTCTAACAGGGCAGAGAATTAAAAATGTTGTGAGAGTTCTTCTTAAACTGGTATTTTCATAGAACTACAGGTTCTAGGGTGCACTGCAGACATCTTTCATCTCACCTAACATGTGTGAAAAAATATTCCTAGCAGATTCTGTTGACAGACTGCCTAATATTTATTACTCTGTAATTGTAATAGTTATTATTGATTTAAAGGGGTTGTCTTGATGCATTTAAAATGTCCCAAAAGGCAGCAATTGTCATAAAATAATAAAGGAATACATACTCACATGCTACGTATAGTACTGTTTCTCTGATCCTCTGCCGAGCTTTGATTTTTGGCTGCAGTGACGAGGAGTCTTTATACTACTACTTGACCAATGACTGACCTCAGTGGTCGCTTGTCATATAACACCGAGACCACTGATTAGCTCTCCAGTATTAGTTATATGAGCCCGTCATCAATGCAGTCAAGAAGATGATGTCATGGCTGAAGCAGTGGGGAGGATCGAAGCAGCACCACTGGAAGCAGAAGGGCATGAAATAGGGCATGAGTATACATTATTTTATTATAATAAAATCTTCAAGCAGTCAGTAGTACCGGACCCCTGTTCATTTTATTTATTTTTTAACAACGCCTAGAGACTGAATTAACAGAATCATTTTGAAATATAACTTTACAATAGTGTAAGTGCCCGATCATACATAATGCATGTGATGTTCATGTAATTTATTTTAGGAGGTAATAGAAATAATCACAAATGTATTAAAAATCCTGTACAGTAATTATCCATAAGTTCACCTAACTTAGATTCATGTTAACGTCTGGTGCAGATGTCCATGTTCACGGAGCATATATGGCAGCATATGGAGTCCCTATGTACAATGGAACCATAAGCAATCAGAGTGCCATTGCCCAGTGCTGGTACCTCAAAGTATTATGGAGAGATCACTATAGCATGCTTTGATATAGCATGGCACATTTTTTAATCAGGTTAGGTATGAAAAAACGACACCATATAAAATTAGAAGCATGCAGTGGCAAATACATGCCCAGAGAAGGACTGGGAATTTTAAGTGGCCCTGAAAAAAAACAAGTGGTCCCATGTTGTAGGCAGGCTCAGATTGAAGTTGGGGCCAACATAAGTAGGCGGGCCAGCAATACCATATGGGGTAGTATATTTTGCTACACTTTGGTATCTGGTTTTACTGCCAAACCAAATACCACAGTGCAGCACAATATACTACTCTAGGAGTACTAAATACCACAGTGCAGCACAATATACTACTCTAGGAGTACTAAATACCACAGTGCAGCACAATATACTGCCCCAGCACAACTAGATACCACAGTGCAGCACAATATACTGCCTCAGCACAACTAAATACCACAGGACAGCACAATATACTGCCTCAGCACAACTAAATACCACAGGGCAGCACAATATACTGCCTCAGCACAACTAAATACCACAGTGCAGCACAATATACTGCCTCAGCACAACTAAATACCACAGTGCAGCACAATATACTGCCCCAGCACAACTAAATACCACAGTGCAGCACAATATACTGCCTCAGCACAACTAAATACCACAGTGCAGCACAATATACTGCCCCAGCACAACTAAATACCACAGTGCAGCACAATATACTGCCTCAGCACAACTAAATACCACAGTGCAGCACAATATACTGCCTCAGCACAACTAAATACCACAGTGCAGCACAATATACTGCCCCAGCACAACTAAATACCACAGTGCAGCACAATATACTGCCTCAGCACAACTAAATACCACAGGGCAGCACAATATACTACTCTAGGAGAACCAAATACCACAGTGCAGCACAATATACTGCCCCAGAAGCACCAAATACCACAGTACAGCAAAATATACTGCCTCAGCACAACTAAATACCACAGTGCAGCACAATATACTGCTTCAGCAGAACTAAATACCACAGTGCAGAACTAAATACTGCCCCAACAGAACCAAATACCAAAGTGTAGCACAACAAACTGCCGCAGCAAAACCAAATGCCATAGTGTAGCACAATATACTGTCTCAGCAGAACCAAATACCATAGTGTGGCAAAATATACTGCCCCAGCAGAACCAAATGCCACCGTAAAGCACAAAATATTGCGTCAGCATAACCAAATACCACAGTGTAGCACACAATACTGCCCAACAAAACTAAATAGTACAGTGCAGCACAATATGCTATTTCTAGTTCTAGAAGTTCTGCTTGGATAGTACTCATCTGAATCCTGTTCCTCATTGTAGTTTGTGATTCAGGCTGCAGTCTTCTTCTGGCATACAGCCTGTGTCCCGGAGTAGGCAGCGGGTTGCGATGATGTCATCAGGCTGCATCCCAGCTCAGGAGGGAGTGGGGCCAATATGAGCTTTGCGGCAGGGCCAAGGGAAATCAGCACTTCCATTGTGGAAGAGGCCTGCATGGCACCCCTGAAAGTGGCATGAAGGTAAGTATGCGAGGTTTTTTTTTTATTGACATTATGCTGCTGCCCAGTATGGGGAAGGAGGGAGAGGAGCACCATGGGGGCTTCTACTGGGGGACATTATATACTGTCACACATGGGGAACACTATGGAGAAGTGGGAGAGAAGAGCACTATGGGGGCATCTATTGGGCCCTATATATTGTAGTTACATACTGGCACACGTGGGGGGCAATATGGAGAAGGGGGGACCACTATGGGGCATCTACTGGGGGCAATTATATACTGTGTCACATGGAAGCACTATGAGGGAATCTACTGAGGAGCATTATATACTGTCACACATGGGGAGCATCTACTGGGGGCCCTATATATTGGAGTTATATACTGGCACACATGGGGGGCACTATGGAGAAGGGGAGAGGAGCACTAGGAGGCATCTACTGTGGAGCATTAAGACTGTCACACTTGGGGGACACAAAGAAAGGGATTTTTGGGCACACAGTAGGGGGCATTGGCACACATTATGAGGGCACTATGGGGACATTGGCTCTACTGGGGGCACTAAGAGGAGTTTTTTTTGTTTTTTACTGCCAAACAGGACTATTTATGTACTGGTGCACATGATAAGGGGGCATTTTACTACTGTCACAAATTATAAAGAGAATTATTACTACCTGGGCCATTATGGTGGGCTTTATTACAATTAGGAGACTATAGGGAAAATTAATACTAGTATTGGCGCTATGGGAGCATTATTACTTCTGAGGGACAGTGGGGACATTATTACTGTAGGAGCACTATTACTAAGTTACATAGTTAATAGGGTTGAAAAAAGACATAAGTCCATCAATTTCAACCAAGGGATAGGTAGGGACCCAGAAGGGAATGAAACTAAGATTTCTACACAAGTGAACTCTGGCAGATAATTATTTCTATTGGTGGGACTTTAGGTAGCACTGTTACCGTGGGGGCACCCTGGCACAGTATCTGTCATGGTGGGAAATGGGGGAAACTCCCCACCGAACGTAAACGGGAATAGAAACTAGGCCTGGACACCGGGGACAGGGAGCTGATCACCTGCTAATGCCACCCTCATCCTAGCCCTGAGTCCTATCCATATGAGCAGACCTAGGTCACCCTGATGATCCCTGGAAATAATGTCAGAAACTAGAGACGACCTGTTCCTCCAAGATACGGATGAACAGGAGTCTCTCACCATCCTAGATGCAAGGAAAGGGGAAGACAGTGAAAGCAATTGAATTGGCAAGTAAGAACCAAGAACAACTAGCACTTACCTGCTGCAGCAACAGGAAGGAAAACCAACACTCCAGTAACTGCCTGGACCCCTATGCAGACAGTATGCATGGTGGCCCCAGGCAGAGATGACTTGTTGTCCCCCCTCCGGGGAACCCTGGACCCCTCTCACTGAAGGCACAGACAGGGGACGTGTCTAGCATCCATGCAGGACTATGCACACCAAAGACAGACCAGACATGAAACAACAACTAGACATACAACACCAACCCATACAAACCACACCACAAATAGAATAGGGAAAGGAAGGGAAGGTGACATCGATGTCCCACAAGGTGGCCCTCAAGGACCGGGCAGATGGAATACCCAGAACCAGAGCATAGCTCCAGCACCAACATAAGCTGGAGGACAACTAACTCCATGCTACCAGCCACAGGCTAAATAGCACCAAGTGACCACACCCAGTCAGGTAGTTAACCCCACCCACACCAGACAGAGAAGGGAAACAAACCTTAACCCCTTCTACCCCGGGCCAGTTTTCGCTCTTCTGCCCAGGTCATTTTTTGTAAATCTGACATGTGTCGCTTTATGTGGTAATACTTTGGAACACTTTTACTTATCCAAGCTATTCTGAGATTGTTTTCTCGTGACACATTGTACTTCATGATAGTCATAAATTTGAGTCAATATATTTCACCTATATTTGTGAAAAATTCAAACTTTTCCCATAAATTTAAAAGATTCCCAAATTTTCAAATTTCAATTTCTCTACTTTTATAATAGATAGTGATACCTCATATACTAGTTATTACTTTACATTTCCCATTTCTCTACTTCATGTTTGGATCATTTTGAAAATGAGATTTTATTTTTTAGGGATGTTAGAAGGCTTAGAAGTTTAGAAGAAAATCTTTAAATTTTTCAGAAAATTTCCAAAACCCAGTTTTTAAGGACCAGTTCAGGTATGAAGTCACTTTGTGTGCTTACATAATAGAAACCACCCAAAAAATGACCCCATTTTAAAAACTACACCCCTCAAGGTATTAAAAAACGATTTTACAAACCTTGTTAACCCTTTAGGTGTTCCACAAGAATTAATGGAAAATGGAAATGAAATTTCAGAATTTCAAATTTCTGGGGCTGATTTTACATTTTAATACATTTTTTCAATGTAGCAAAGCAAGGGTTAACAGCCAAACAAAGTTCCATATTTATTACCCTGATTCTGCAGTTTACAGAAACACCCCACATGTGGTCGTAAACTGCTGTATGGCCACATTGCAGGGCGCAGAAGGAAAGAAACGCCATATGGTTTTTGGAAGGCAGATTTAGCTGAACTGGTTTTTAGATGCCATGTCCCATTTGAAGCCCCTCTGATGCACCCCTACAGTAGAAACTCAAAAAGGGACCACATTTTGGAAACTACAGGATAAGTTGCCAGTTTTGTTGGTACTATTTTGGGGTATATATGATTTTTAATTGCTCTATATTATGTTTTTTGTGAGGCAAGGTAACCAAAAAATGTATGTTTTGGCACGGTTTTAATTTTTTCTTTTTAACAATATTCATCTGACAGGATAGATCATTTTCTATTTTTATAGAGCAGGTTGTTATTGACGCAATGATATGAAATATGTCTACTTTCTATGTTTGTTTGTTTCAGTTTTACATAATAAAGCATTTTTGAAAACAAAAATTATGTTTTTGTATCTCCATTTTCTGAATGCCATATTTTATTTTTATTTTCTGCCGATTGTCTTGTGCTGGGGATCGTTTTTTTTCTGGAAGACGCTTTTATTGGCACCATTTTTGGGTACATATGATTTTTTGATCATTCATTATTACACTTTATGGGGCAAGGTGACCAAAAAATTGGTTGTTTTGGCGCTGTTTTTATTTATAAATTTTTACAGCTTTTACCTGACGGATTAGGTCGGGATGAGGTGACGGTTTTCTTGATACAATTTTGTGGAACATACGCCTTTTTGATCACTTGGTATTGCACTTTTTGTTATGTAAGGTGACAAAAATAGCTTTTTTCACACTTTTTTTTATTAATTTTTTATGACAGGGTGGATCATATGATATATATATAGAGCCAATCATTACAGTTGCAGCGATACCTAATATGTGTGTGGTTTTTATTTTTCAGTTTTTTATTATAAAATAAGGGGAAATGGGCGATTTATTTTCATTTTTTACTTAAAAACTTTCTTTCTTTCTTTCTTTTAATTTTATTTTAAAAAAACTTACTTTATTTCTGACTTTCACTTTTGGGGGTCTGATCCCCTCTGCAATGCATTACAATACATCTGTATTATAATGCATTGCCTGTTCATGTACTGGATCTCCTGGGCACCCGTAGAAGGCAGGTCCCGATGCCGTGCAAGGCATTGGGCAGCCTCTACACGGCATCGGGCTGCCTTCTGACATATCGAGTCCCCGCCACAGCAGCGCGAGGACTCGATGCGCTCCCTCACCCGAAATAAACCCCTTCTATGTCACGGTCAGTGCAGACCACGGCATAGAAGGGGTTAATCCGCCGGCATCGGCTTTTACAGCGATGCCGGCGGATACAGCAGGGGCCCAGCTACTAGGGACTGCCAGGCCTCTACAGTGATCGGGCGCGCACAGCTCTGATGCCCACCCAAATACCTTGGCTTCCATGACGTAATAGTACCCCATGTGTCGGGAAGGGTTTAAAGGAGAAGAGTACACACATGCTGACAACTACACGTTGCCACAGGCATCCAGCATGCACAGCAAACGTGTCACGGCCAACAACAACAAAACCGTGACAGAGCCGTGACAGTATCAGCTTAGCACAATTATTTTTGGGGAACATTATTTTTACACTATTAGTGTCAGGGATACTGTTTCCTGGGCGCAGTTATTTCTTAGGGTACTGTGTGCCAATAATTATTGAAGGGCAGTATCTGTGTGGTACTAGTCTTTTCAGGGACACTGTTTCTGCAGTATAGTATTGGGGGGCACAGTATTTGGGGTGGCAGGATCACAAGATGGGAGGATGATGAGAAAGTAGGAAACTAAGATGTCTGTCTGTCAAACTCTGCAGAAGAGAGAAGAGATGGCTGAAAGAAATCAAAATGGCGGTCTAGTTTGAAAGATGAAGACAGAGAATATCTACATCGAAGGAGATGTCACGTGATGTGAGAGGTACGCGGCGCTGTATTAGGCTACTTTCACAACAGAGAACAGTCTGCCAGAATTCACCAGATCTGGTACTGCTGGATGCAGATGAAATGCCCGCTGGCCCCATTAACTGTAATGGAGTCCGGCAGAGATCTGTCCACAATCTGGCAAAAATGCAGAGAATCGTCGGGACACAAATCGCTGCATGCTGCAGTTCGTGTATGGCCAATTCCTTTGTATGGCCAATTCCTTGCATTCTCTGCCGGATCAGGTGGCCGGATCGTACTGCCAGAGGTGTGAAAGTAGCCTTACCCTGTATGTTTTATATTGCTGTATGTAATGTTAGGACGGAATAGGTTAGGTTAGAATTTGGATTGGAGAAACCCAGACACATTCTTTACATAGAGGACATCTGGCTTGAACCCAGCATAGGTGGTTGTGGTGACATCACTGCTCTGTGGCCTCCTGCGCCAATTTACTGCCTCATAGTTCTCAAGCCTAGGCCTATGAGGGTGAACTGCAGGGCAGGAAACCATTGGCTCTCATGCCCCACCGCAGTACTAAGTTGAATGTTGAATTTAGGAGGGGGTGTCTGCGGTCGTTGGCTGGGTACATAATTTAATTAATGCTGTGAGAGCCACATTGTTAGGACAGCCCCCTGTATATGGCCAGTACCCCCCCCCCCCCCCCCCCCCCCTATATGTGCCTCTACATTTCTATGGAGGGCATGCTGTATTTTGGCTCCATACAACTCCATGTGAATAAGCCTTTATTATATGTAAAATTAGAAGGTAGATATGTAAGATCATATAATGCTGTGATGAGTAATGGTCTTATTATTCAGCTTTATATTTGCAGTGTTATGCATAGATCACGTAACGATCTCATTAAAAGAAGGGTTGAGATGAGTGTTTGGCAGATGAGTAGGAAAATGTAGCATACAAAGCTGCTTATTGATGTTATATTTTACTAGGATTACAATCATGGTATCATGGACTTTATAGATCAAGCCTATGGAATAATATTGGGAATCTTAATATTGCAATTTCTGAAGGTATGCTCTTATCTTCATTTAATGCTGAATATGTGGGAAACATGAAACGTACTACAAAATAGTGCTGGTTTAAGCTCTCAGGTCACCAGGTTATCCCTAGAGGATATATTTTGGAAATTAGCCATTTATAAATTGTTGACCTGAGATTAAGGCCTAGTTCACATGAACGTATGGCTTTTATAGTTTTTTGCGGTCCGTTTTTCACGGATCCGTTGTTCCGTTTTTTAGTTCCGTTGTGTTTCCGTTTCCGTTCCGTTTTTCTGTTCCGTTTTTCCGTATGCCATGTAGAGTATACAGTAATTACATAGAAAAAATTGGGCTGGGCATAACATTTTCAATAGATGGTTCAGAAAAAACGGAATGGATACGGAAGACATACGGATGCATTTCCGTATGTGTTCCCTTTTTTTGTTGCAGACCCATTGACTTGAATGGAGCCACGGTACGTGATTTGCGGGCAATAATAGGACATGTTCTATCTTTCAACGGAAAAACAGAAATACGGAAACGGAATGTATACGGAGTACATTCAGTTTTTTTTGCGGAACCATTGAAATCAATGGTTCCGTATACGAACCGTATACGGAACACAAAAAAATGGCCCGTACACTCGCAAAAAAAAAACGTTCGTGTGAACTAGGCCTAAAAAATGTCATCCTCAGCAGTTCTGAGAGGGATTCCTAGAAGCAATGCATTTTATTGCGTAACACTCAAATGTTACTATTGCATAAGAAATGTGGTGTCTTTCTCTACATGTCTTAATGTTTTTGATCATTGAACACTAAGGCACAAATAACTATGCTTCCAAAGAATTGGTCAAGCAAAAGAAGCCCTTCAAAAGTAGCAATTTTATTATTACAGGTACAGTAAAATACCGAACAACGTTTTGGACAGCAGCACCTTTAGTCACAGCATGATATACATGTATACATGTATACTGTATTTTTACAAAAGAATACATCTTCTTGGTACATAAAAATAGAAATATCAGAACATTTTGTCAAATTATATTTACACAGTAAATAAAAAAAACAGGTTGCAATTAGAGATGAGCAAATTTCATATTTTGAAATTCGTTTGCACTTTATTCAGTGGTAAAAGCAGAATTGCATTATGGATTCCATTACCAGGGACCATAACGCAATTCTATGACAGAATGTATAATAGAATGCCTTTAGAGAAAGTCCTCTCCTGCATAACGGAAACGGGATGGATCCGTTATGCAGCCCATAGACTTCTATTATGACGGAAAGAATAACGGAATGCCTCTAAAGGCATTCCGTTATGCATTCCATCATAGAATTATGGTCAGTGGTCACGAAATCCATAACGCAATTCTGATTTTACCACCAAACAAAGCGCAAACGAATTTCATAACACGAAATTCTCTCATCCCTATCTGTAATATGTCTCCGATATTTTTTATTTTTTTTACAATTTCTGCTTAGTTGAGATATTGAAGTCAAAATCCTTTTTAATGAAATCTATATCCAGAAGCTGGAAAATGATCAAGCACCTTAGCAAACTCCAGAAGTATCTCCTAAATTTGGATTGACAGATCTTGATATATTCTCATATTTTGATAGAGCCTAAAATAATAATAACTTCAGAATTTTTCTAAGTGATGGCAATGAATGGAAAGGCTAAGAGTAGTAAGTACCAGGGTACAACGTTCACTGCAGGGTAGAGTGAGTGTTATATAAGAGGAAGACATTCCAAAGGCTTCATTCATAATTCAACATTCTCTAAGTGTTCCAGATGACGCTAAAAACACATTTCATTATTATTGATGGTTATGAGTCATGTTGGCATAAAACATAAAGTCACATTCCTGCTTCTATTATTTATAAAGCAGTATGTATGCATGAATAAAGCACACTTCCCTAATGACATATTTATGAAACTGAATGTCAGAAGGCTGTGCAATGTAAACAGCTACCTATTATGTGTTGTGTTTACTATACATTTATGGAAGTATTTCATTATATTGTCATATGTATTGTGTGTCCTCCTGCACTATACCATCATGACTTCAAAAAGTTAATTCAGAGTAGTAACAGAGTAACAGTCAATCTCATGTCCTCTAATGTAGACCCCACGAGTCATAAATATTTTATGACATTGTTAGAACAAGATCTAGCTAATTATATTAAATCATAACATTGTTACCGGTAATTGTTTTCATTTTACTGGATGAGAATGTAGAGGAACGTACAGTAATTGTAGTAAATTAATGCACCCATAATAAGTACATTATTATTATCCTTAATAAATATCCTTGGTGAAACAGCTCATGGAAAAATAAATTAGCGTATTCCAACTCATTAAAAATCTGTCATTTCTTTCTTTCTTTAATTAGAATGAGAAAATATAAAACAGATATCCTAGACTTATAAAAGAAATATGCTTTTAAACTTATACGCTTACAGAATGTGCTTTAAAGGGCAGAAGCAAGAAGATTTGTACTTATGTAACTGGCTGAACTGTTGCATGCGCGCTTGGCAGCTGAAGGCATCTGTTGGTCTCATTTTCATATGAGAAAAATGAAGTTATAATATTTGCAAATGAGTCTCTAGGAGCAACGTGGGCATTGCTATTACACCTAGAGGCTCAGCTCTCTAAACAACTGCTGTGCCCTCTGCACTTTGATTGACAGGGCCAGGCGTGATGACGTTAACACTGCCAAGCGCACACGTAACAGGTCAGCCTGTTTCATAGGTACAAACCTGCTTGACGGATGCTCTTTAAAGGGGTTGTCTTACTTAAGCAAATTACATTTATTATGTAGAAAAAGTTCATATAAGCCACTTATTAATGTATTGAGATTGTCCATATTGCTTCCTTTGCTGGCTTGCAGGGGCATTACTAGGTTAAAACATTCGGGGCCTAGGCCCCTGATATTTTGTCCAAGGACCTGAATGTCCTGCCTGCCAGCTGTATTGGCATCCTATTGATGGCAATACAATTGAATCCAATCAATGCACTGGAAAAGCTGAAGGACCTGTGGTGACATCACAGATCATGTGACCAGCAAAACAGGCAGTGGTTGAGAAGGACCTACGATGAGGTCACAGTCACGTGACCAGTGCAGGAAAGGACGGCAGTGAAGAGGAGAAGAAGCTGTGGTGATGTCTGCTACATTAGGGGAGGTAAGTGAAGAGAGAGACAGAACAATGCTGGGAGTTGTGGTTATTTAACTGGGACTGTATGTTAGGGCTGAAGGGAGGTTTGTTATTTACATGGAACTGTGTGTTGGAGGTGTCTGGGGAGGGGGTCATGTTATTTACATGGGACTGTATGTCAGAGGGGGTCAGTGGAGGCGGTGATGTTATTTACATGGGACTGTATGTTGATGGCAGCTGTGGGAGGGAGTGATTTTATTTACATGGGACTGAATGTTACAGGGGTCTGAGGGAGGGAATTATGTTATTTACATGGGACTGAATGTTGCGGGAGTGATGTTTACATGGGATTGCATGTTGGAGGCAGCTGGGGAGGGGTGATATTATTTACTTGGGACTGTATGTTGAAGGCGGCTGGGGAGGAGGTGATGTTATTTACATGGGACTGTATTTTGGAGGGGGCTGTAGATAGAGAGGGATGTTATTTTACATGGATCTGTATATTGGAGGGGCTGGAGAGGTGGTGTGATGTAATTTACATGGGAGTCTATGGCGGAGGGAGGGAAATAGTGTTAGTTACATGGAACTATATATTGGCGGGGCTGAATGGAGGGGCGTGATGTTATTTACATAGGACTGTATTTTGGAGGGGGCAGGAGAGATGGTGTGATGGTTATTTACATGGGACTGTATGGTGGAGGGAGGAATATTACTACAGGGGGCACTGCAGGGGGCATTATAAATACTGGGGGCACTGTAGAGGTATTATAAATCCAGGGGACATTACAGGCATTTTTATTACTACGGGGGACTCGAGGGACTTATAGGTCTGTCTTATTTCTACAAAAATCACTATGGGGGCCTTATTACTACTGAGGGGTCTGTAGAAAGCTTTATTACTACTGGGGAACAATAGGGGGGTTTATTTCTACTGGGGGCTCTGTGGGGGAGGGCTCTTCTACTAATGGGGGCATTCTTGGGGAGCAGTATCACTGTTGGGGGCAGTATTACTAATGAGGGCATTCTTGGGGAGCGTTATTATGGTTGGGGCACTGTAGGGGGCAGTATTACTAATGGTGGCACTCTTGGGGAGCATTATCACTGTTGGGGGCACTGTAGGGGGCAGTATTACTAATGAGGGCATTCTAGAAGGGAATAACTATTGGTGGGACTATGAGGAGCACTATAACTATGGGGGCACTCATTTTTCTTCAGGATAGTATTTGGGGGTGTTGGGTAGCACAGCAAGCAGCATGATAACACTGTAGGGCTTTGAGGTTGGGAGATGATAATAGAAATGTGAGGAAGCTAAGATGTCCATGTGTCACACTCTGCAGAGATGAGGCAGCTGAGAGAAGATGTACAGACCAAATGGAGAAGATGATTACACAGAAGATCTACATCGGAGGAGACGTCACCTGGGAGGCCCTGGATATGACAGGTATGTGCTGTTGTATAGCAAGTACAGCAAAATGCAGTGTGTGGGATGGGGGGGGGGGGCAACTTAGAAAACTGGGCCATATTCCATGGGGCTTGGGCCCCGGAACTTTTGAGACCCTAGCAACGCCCCTGCTGGTTTGATACATTTTTCCATCGCATTATACACTGCTTGTTTCCAGGGTTTATGAATACTCTGCAATCCAGCAGCGGTGGCCGTGCTTGTACACTATAAGAAAAAGCATCAGCCTCTCTGGTGGCTCCCATCTGGTGCCTTTTCCTATAGTGTGCAAGCATAGCCCTCGCTGCTGGATTGCAGGGTGGTGATAACTAGAGATGAGTGAATCGAAGTTGAAAAATTTGATTCGAATTTCATTAAAAATTTGATTTGCACCGATGGCTGCTGCACATGTTAGGACATGGAGCAAAGAACTCTGGTAACGAGGGATCACCCATGATGCCATGCATGCAGCCAGTCAGCAGCCAAGCCAGCCCCTGTGATATGACAAAAATTGGAAGGCACCCCGTCACAAAATAAGGGAATATATCCCCAAAGGAGGTGCTCAATGGAAAGGCTGTTATGCCACTATTAAATATCAGTATAAATCCACGGCACTCTCAGATTAGTAAATTTGAAAAAATTAATATTTTATTGTTGTGTCCAACACCATCACGGTTATTTGTTTACAGAAGCAGGGCCAACGTTTCGGTCCTAACCGGACCTTGTTCACGGCCTATAGATAATACAGAAATATATGTCTAACATGAATCGATTGTTGGATCACAGTGGTCACCATATGGTGAAAATTTAGAAAACAAAGCTTAGAAATACAAGTCCACATTTGTCAAATTATATATAGCGAAATGTAGCTGAAGGGATAACATTCTCACCATCAGGGGGGAGACCTGGGTGTACAGGCGACAAATGGTCATAACAATGTCACATATCAGTTTTTGATAGAGGAAAAGGACATTCATGCAAACCTATGTATCGTTAGATAATATGGAACCTAATTTATAAGACATGTATGACCAGTAGTCGTCCGTCTGAATCAGGTCATCCACACTGAGAGTGACAGACAATCAATCAGTCTATAGATTATATGCAGATAACAATCTATTGATATAGTAAAATATAGGGTAGCTAGTGCTATCTAGCAAGAAAATCGGATAATAATAATAGCAGTATAATAATCAGGATTAGATGTCCAAGAAAGGGCCCAAAATATAAATCAAAGTATGGTACAGAAAATGATCATATGATTACCTGTGCGATATGGAGACGAGGTGTAACCGTGGGTGGCACAAGAGAGACTATGGCTGCGCTGCCGTTTTATAGTGATCGAGCCTCGTGACTATTGGCGTCTGACGTCATCTGTCAGCGTCTGGTTGGTATGTGGAACGCAAGGAGGATCGACGTCTGACGTAATCAGTCAGCGTCTGGTTGGCTTGTGGAACGCAGGGCGCATGACATAGGCGTCATAGTTAAGCCTCTGTTTGTGTTGGGACGCATCGTGATTTGTCTTTTGAAATGCGCATGCGTTGTTATTCGTTCACCTCCTATGCCACCAACGGAAACACATACTTCCACCACATCGAGTGTATCAATATGAGATTAACGCTGAGTGTAACGTTTGATAATAGCAACAATATATATGGAAATAGACAATTATTGGATATTCGAAAAAGTATACAGCGCATTAAAGTATCATTATGTATATATTTGTAGTCTAACTCGGCGAGATGCTTGGATCTTGATTTTGTGATCTGGATCACCATTCTTAATATCGATCATATTGGATGACATCTGGATTAGTTACAAAGTTAAATACAGCAGAAATTAGTACATGTTAAAGCAAAATTTGTAAAGCATAGAATTATCGAAGATCAAATGGTGTACAGAAAACGATATTCAATGGTATAATGTAATAAGCATCTAAATTATATAATAGATGGACTACAAGTATAGTTAGTATTGTTAAACATAGAAAATAATAATGAATTTATAGGCCTACCTAGACCTACGTATCAGCGCGTCTGAATGGAGAAAAAGAAAAAACAATATTGTAGTTATAAACAATTATAGACATGGGCCACGATTGAACATATATCAATTCGCATATTTAGAGTAATAGATCAAATTCACGATTCAGTCCGAACGGTGAAACAGTTTTAAGCTCGTAGATCCAGAAGGACTCCCTTTTCTGTAGCAAGAATTTACGGTTACCGCCACGTCTTGGCATTGGTATATGGTCAATGATCTGAAATTTTAACTGACTGACCGTGTGTTGTAACTGCAGAAAATGGCTGGGGATGGGGAGTTCTGCTCTTTTGCACCTGATATCTGACTTGTGTTTACTGATCCTATCGCGAATTGGTTGAGAAGTTTCGCCAATGTAGGCCTGGCCACAAGGGCATTTGATCATATAGACCACATAGGACGTAGCACAAGTGTAATAACCTTTTATCTCATAAGTTTTTCCCGTATGTGGATGGGAAAAGGTATTACCCTTTTTCACGTTAGTGCACTGGGCGCAATTTAAGCAGAGAAACGTGCCATTTTTTGAAGGAGCCAAGGTGGACTGTAAGTGTTTAGGTTTCAATGAACCAATATCAGCATGAACTAGGGAATCTCGAAGGTTTCGTGGACGCTTATAACATATTCTCATGGGGTTTGAAAATTCTAAAATCTCTGGATGGAATTTTTTGAGTAAAGGCCAGTGTTTGCGGATAATTTGGTGAACCTTAGGTACAAAGGAATGGTAAGTGGTAATGAATGGTATACGTGGAACAGAAGTCGATTCTTTAGAGGGCATAATATTAGTGCATGTTTTTTTAAGCTCAGTGTCTAGGAGTGTTTGAGGGTAACCACGTTCTCGAAATCTTTGGGACATCTCGTGTAGACGTTTCTCCCTGGTGTGGGATTCAGAGACGATTCGTTTGACTCGCAAAAATTGGGATTTAGGTAATGATGTTTTTGTATTGTGAGGATGATTGCTAGAAAAAAGAAGGAGGGTATTTCTATCGGTGGGTTTTTTGTAAAGATCCACCATAAGTTTATCATCCGTTTTTATTATCAAGGTATCTAAAAAGTGAACGGAATGTTCACTAATAGTAACCGTAAATTGTAAATCTGATGATACGTTATTGAGAAACTGGAAAAATTGGTCGAACGAATCGCGAGTGTTTTCCCACACCAGGAAGATGTCGTCTATATAGCGGCGCCATATTTTGCAGTGTTGTTGAAAATTTGAGTTGGGGTACACATGTGTTGATTCGAAATTCGCCATATAGGCATTAGCATAGGGGGGGGGCCACATTAGCCCCCATAGCTGTGCCCTTCCGCTGTATGTAGTAGTCATCGCCAAACATGAAATAGTTACGTCCTAACACTAATTTCAATAGATCAATGCAAAATTTCTGTTGTGTAACCGATAATGATGAGGTCTGAAGTATATTGGAAACAGCCTGTACACCCCCCTCGTGTGGTATAGAGGTGTACAAGCTGCACACATCCAATGTCACCAGCAACGTATTCTGGTGTAAAGGACCAATAGCCGAAATTATATTCAGGAAGTGACTCGTATCTAGAAGAAATGAATCAGTTTTTTTAATCAACGGAGTTAGAATTTTTTCTAAATAAATAGATAAAGGTGAAAGTAATGAATCAGTGGAGGCTACAATCGGCCGGCCAGGCGGTTTCTCTAGATTTTTGTGGATTTTGGGAAGTGTATATAATACTGGCATAATCGGATGTTCCTTATGTAAAAAATTAAATGTAGCCTTATCTATTATACCTTGTTGTAGAGCAGAATCTAGACATGAATTAATCTCTTTTTGAATTTTGTAAGTGGGATTATATGAGATTAACTCATATATATCTGTGTCGGACAGTTGGGTTTGGATTTCATGAATGTAATATTTGGTATCCATGACTACTATGGCACCGCCTTTATCGGCGGGTTTAATTGTGATATTAGAATCATTCATTAGATCTTTAAGAGCTGTATGTTCTATATTAGACAAATATAGATAAGGTATAATAGATAAGGCTACATTTAATTTTTTACATAAGGAACATCCGATTATGCCAGTATTATATACACTTCCCAAAATCCACAAAAATCTAGAGAAACCACCTGGCCGGCCGATTGTAGCCTCCACTGATTCATTACTTTCACCTTTATCCATTTATTTAGAAAAAAATTCTAACTCCGTTGATTAAAAAAACTGATTCATTTCTTCTAGATACGAGTCACTTCCTGAATATGATTTCGGCTATTGGTCCTTTACACCAGAATACGTTGCTGGTGACATTGGATGTGAGCAGCTTGTACACCTCTATACCACACGAGGGGGGTGTACAGGCTGTTTCCAATATACTTCAGACCTCATCATTATCGGTTACACAACAGAAATTTTGCATTGATCTATTGAAATTAGTGTTAGGACGTAACTATTTCATGTTTGGCGATGACTACTACATACAGCGGAAGGGCACAGCTATGGGGGCTAATGTGGCCCCCCCCTATGCTAATGCCTATATGGCGAATTTCGAATCAACACATGTGTACCCCAACTCAAATTTTCAACAACACTGCAAAATATGGCGCCGCTATATAGACGACATCTTCCTGGTGTGGGAAAACACTCGCGATTCGTTCGACCAATTTTTCCAGTTTCTTAATAACGTATCATCAGATTTACAATTTACGGTTACTATTAGTGAACATTCCGTTCACTTTTTAGATACCTTGATAATAAAAACGGATGATAAACTTATGGTGGATCTTTACAAAAAACCCACCGATAGAAATACCCTCCTTCTTTTTTCTAGCAATCATCCTCACAATACAAAAACATCATTACCTAAATCCCAATTTTTGCGAGTCAAACGAATCGTCTCTGAATCCCACACCAGGGAGAAACGTCTACACGAGATGTCCCAAAGATTTCGAGAACGTGGTTACCCTCAAACACTCCTAGACACTGAGCTTAAAAAAACATGCACTAATATTATGCCCTCTAAAGAATCGACTTCTGTTCCACGTATACCATTCATTACCACTTACCATTCCTTTGTACCTAAGGTTCACCAAATTATCCGCAAACACTGGCCTTTACTCAAAAAATTCCACCCAGAGATTTTAGAATTTTCAAATCCCATGAGAATATGTTATAAGCGTCCACGAAACCTCCGAGATTCCCTAGTTCACGCTGATATTGGTTCATTGAAACCTAAACACTTACAGTCCACCTTGGCTCCTTCAAAAAATGGCACGTTTCCCTGCTTAAATTGCGCCCAGTGCACTAACGTGAAAAAGGGTAATACCTTTTCCCATCCACATACGGGAAAAACTTATGAGATAAAAGGTTATTACACTTGTGCTACGTCCTATGTAGTCTATATGATCAAATGCCCTTGCGGCCAGGCCTACATTGGCGAAACTTCTCAACCAATTCGCGATAGGATCAGTAAACACAAGTCAGATATCAGGTGCAAAAGAGCAGAACTCCCCATCCCCAGCCATTTTCTGCAGTTACAACACACGGTCAGTCAGTTAAAATTTCAGATCATTGACCATATACCAA
Source organism: Bufo gargarizans (assembly GCF_014858855.1). Taxonomy (NCBI): domain Eukaryota; kingdom Metazoa; phylum Chordata; class Amphibia; order Anura; family Bufonidae; genus Bufo; species Bufo gargarizans. Next base: position 249,631,557 of record NC_058081.1, on the reverse strand, counting down.
TGCCAAGACGTGGCGGTAACCGTAAATTCTTGCTACAGAAAAGGGAGTCCTTCTGGATCTACGAGCTTAAAACTGTTTCACCGTTCGGACTGAATCGTGAATTTGATCTATTACTCTAAATATGCGAATTGATATATGTTCAATCGTGGCCCATGTCTATAATTGTTTATAACTACAATATTGTTTTTTCTTTTTCTCCATTCAGACGCGCTGATACGTAGGTCTAGGTAGGCCTATAAATTCATTATTATTTTCTATGTTTAACAATACTAACTATACTTGTAGTCCATCTATTATATAATTTAGATGCTTATTACATTATACCATTGAATATCGTTTTCTGTACACCATTTGATCTTCGATAATTCTATGCTTTACAAATTTTGCTTTAACATGTACTAATTTCTGCTGTATTTAACTTTGTAACTAATCCAGATGTCATCCAATATGATCGATATTAAGAATGGTGATCCAGATCACAAAATCAAGATCCAAGCATCTCGCCGAGTTAGACTACAAATATATACATAATGATACTTTAATGCGCTGTATACTTTTTCGAATATCCAATAATTGTCTATTTCCATATATATTGTTGCTATTATCAAACGTTACACTCAGCGTTAATCTCATATTGATACACTCGATGTGGTGGAAGTATGTGTTTCCGTTGGTGGCATAGGAGGTGAACGAATAACAACGCATGCGCATTTCAAAAGACAAATCACGATGCGTCCCAACACAAACAGAGGCTTAACTATGACGCCTATGTCATGCGCCCTGCGTTCCACAAGCCAACCAGACGCTGACTGATTACGTCAGACGTCGATCCTCCTTGCGTTCCACATACCAACCAGACGCTGACAGATGACGTCAGACGCCAATAGTCACGAGGCTCGATCACTATAAAACGGCAGCGCAGCCATAGTCTCTCTTGTGCCACCCACGGTTACACCTCGTCTCCATATCGCACAGGTAATCATATGATCATTTTCTGTACCATACTTTGATTTATATTTTGGGCCCTTTCTTGGACATCTAATCCTGATTATTATACTGCTATTATTATTATCCGATTTTCTTGCTAGATAGCACTAGCTACCCTATATTTTACTATATCAATAGATTGTTATCTGCATATAATCTATAGACTGATTGATTGTCTGTCACTCTCAGTGTGGATGACCTGATTCAGACGGACGACTACTGGTCATACATGTCTTATAAATTAGGTTCCATATTATCTAACGATACATAGGTTTGCATGAATGTCCTTTTCCTCTATCAAAAACTGATATGTGACATTGTTATGACCATTTGTCGCCTGTACACCCAGGTCTCCCCCCTGATGGTGAGAATGTTATCCCTTCAGCTACATTTCGCTATATATAATTTGACAAATGTGGACTTGTATTTCTAAGCTTTGTTTTCTAAATTTTCACCATATGGTGACCACTGTGATCCAACAATCGATTCATGTTAGACATATATTTCTGTATTATCTATAGGCCGTGAACAAGGTCCGGTTAGGACCGAAACGTTGGCCCTGCTTCTGTAAACAAATAACCGTGATGGTGTTGGACACAACAATAAAATATTAATTTTTTCAAATTTACTAGCCCCTGTGATATCACATCCCTATAAATAGCCTCAGCCATTTTGGATTCTGCCATCTTCCAGTGTACTTAGTGCAGGGAGAGACATCAGCAGGTGCTAGGGACAGTGGTAGGAAAGACTTTATTGTGCTGAAAAACAATTTACAAGTCCAGGGAAATATCATTCAAGGAGTAGGGAAAGGATAGGAAGGCATCATCTACACTATAAAAGGAGAACAGGATCCAATAGGGGAGTGTACAGCCAGGGTAATAGGAGCGTAATTGGGGATCCAAATTGGTGTTATACTGCTGCTTTTAGGTTGTTAGCACTATATGATACATCACTAATTCCAGCAAACCTTGCTTGTGATTGGGGTGCAAGTTTTTAGTGATACAGCCATTTATGGGGTGTATTAATAGGAAAGATACTTATGTCCTATTAGCTGTTCTGCATTGATTTGACATTGTTTTGCTGTTTAATAGGAAAAAAAGGAAAAAATATGTCATAATTGCTGTTCAGCGGTGAAGTTACATTGTACTACAGCCATTTAGGGGGTGTATTAATAGGAAAGATACTTACGTCCCATTAGCCGTTCTGCGTTTATTTAACTTTTTTTTGGGGGGGTGTATTAAAAGGAAAAAAAAGGGAAAAATATATGTCATAATAGCCGTTCAGCGGTGAAGTTACATTGTACTACAGCCATTTACGTATTAATATAATTAATAGAATAGATACTCTCTCAGGGGGTTGCAATCACAGACTTCTTTATGGACAACAGGATTTAATGTCCAAACTGGTGCTTTTTTGTGGCACTTCAGCACCTGCACAAACATAACAATCAAAATAAACACCTGCCCGCTTAGGCACTTCCTAATACACAGTAGTTTTCCCTGACTCACCTCTAAGCTCAGCTTATAGACAGGGTCTCAGGCTCCAAGCCTTAATAGGTCTGCTCATCAGACACAAGTACAGACAGGGAAGAGATTGGGCTACATGTAGCCTCGTGGCCCCTCAGCCCTTCTGGCTGAGACCACCCAGAGCCTCTGTTTCCAAGTTTTCTCTTCTCCCAGACTGACACACAGAGGATTGGTTTTATGCCTCCTTGATTACAGCAGGATTCACCTACAATGTTCTCAAGCTTTGGGAAAACCTGCTGTGGAATGGGGGGGGGGGGGCGGTGGACTAGGAAGGTCCCACAACCAAACCTACCTTCCCAGTCCAAATGAAATCCAGCCCTTGTACTCCAACAAAACAAATAGCTCCAGCAACTATGTTTACTGAAGCCAGCACCATCCTCCTGGATTTTACTTATCTCACCCAGTTGAGGAACCTAGGTGTAATAAAAGGAAATATATGTACGTCCCATTAGTCATTCTGCGGTGAATTGTGATTGTTATATTTCTTATTTTGGGGGTGTAGAAATAGGAAAAAGAATATATCTTAATTGGAATTTAGCGGTGAAGTAACATTGAACTACAGCCATTTATGTGGTGTAGAAAAAGGAAATATACATACGTCCCATTAGCCGTTCTGCAGTGAAATGTGATTGTTATCTTTTTTTGGGGTGTAGAGATAGGAAAAAAAAGGAAAAAATATATGTCATAATTGGCATTCAGCGGTGAAGTTACATTGTACTACAGCTATTTACGTGGTGTAGAAAAAGGAAATATACGTACGTCCCATTAGACGTTCTGCAGTGAATTAAGAATTGTTATAAGAAAAAGAATACATCTTAATGTGCCAGGGGTAGACCATCTGCTTCTCAGGAGTCTACCGGCCTAGAAAGTAGCGATGCAGTGGTTCACGGAGGCAGAGGTAGCAGGTAGTCAGTGCAGAGTGTTGGGGGGCGAAATGCTATACTCGTCAGTGTGGCAAATTTTGTTTTTATTTTAATTTTTTTAATTTTCTTTATTGAAAATTATCAGACTACAAATAACGTATCATGGTAATCATAAAACAAAATCGAAAACATGAAAAGAAAAATAAACACCAGGTACAATGTAATGTCATAGGAGGATGGAAGTTGTCCAGCATATTGATGAAAATTGGTTCTTTGGGATTGTTTGACATTTTCTATTCTTCTCTTATGGGTGTAGTTGTGAGAGTAGGACCCAAAAATAATAAATAGATCTCAGAAATGCTTGAAAGACCTACATAGTTTCCAACATTCTTTATGTTTCATAATTGTGTGGTTCTTCCATGCTGCTAATTCTTCAAATCTATAGATTTGGTCTAGCTTATTTATTCATTGAGACAGGGTGGGCAGGTCTGATTTAAGCCAACATTTTGGGATCAGCAGTCTAGCTGCACATAAGAGGGATTTAAATAATTTAGGTGTGGCAATTTTTTGTTAGGCTGCCGGAGGAGATGAACATGGCCATTTGCCTAATTTGTGGGCAGAAGGCGAAGTGTGGGCAGGGTGCCAATGTTGGCACCATGGCCCTGCGTTAACACATGCAGTGTCACCATAAAGTGGCTTTGGAGAACCCTGGTTCCAATGTGGTGGTCCAGCCTACAGCAGCAACCACTGCATCACCCAGTGGCACACACCCAATTGCATGCAGTCAAGACTCCACCACCTCAGCTGAAGGGAGCTGTTTGTCCTTCCCATCGTCTGCTGGTCCTCCTCCTCGTTAGTCATTCCATCAGCAATCGACCACTGAAGCGATTGTCAAGAGACAACAGTAGCAGAAGCTGAACGTGCTCCTGGCCAAGTTGCTGCAGTCCCTCCCTTTCCAAGTGGTGGACTCTGCACCTTTCAGAGAACTGATGGCGTGTGCTGAGCAGAGGTGGAGAGTCCCAAGCCGCCATTTCTTTGCGAAAAGTGCAGTACCAGCCCTGTACACATATGTGGAACAGAAGGTTGGCCAGTCCTTGAGCCTGTCGGTGTCTGCCAAATTGCACGGCAGCGCTGATGTGTGGAGCTGTAACTACGGTCAAGGACAATATATGTCCTTTACGACCCACTGAGTAAATGTGGTTCCTGTCCAGCCACACATGCAACTTGTCCAGTTGACGCCGCTTCCGCCTCCACGTTCTTGTCCTGCGACAATGTTCGCCTCTGCCTCCTCTTCCTCCACCGTATCCTCAGCCTGCACTGCAGGGAGAATTCACAGTGCACCTCCAGCATACCACATGTGCAGGGTACGGCGGTGTCATGCTGTTCTGCACCTAGTTTTCCTGGGCTAACGGAGTCACACAAGGGAGGAATTGCTCTGCGTCCTTCATCAAGAAATCGAATCATGTTTTTCTCCTCGACAACTCAAAATCGGAACCATGGTGTTTGACAATGTTAAGAACATGGTATCGGCGCTGCATCAAGGAGAGCTGAGCCATGCTCCCTGCATGGCGTATGTGTTTAATCTGGTTGTAAAGCGGTTCCTGAAGTCTTCACCCCATCTGCAAGACATTCTGAAAATGGCCAGGAAACTTTGCATGCACTTCAGCCACTCGTACACAGCAAAGCACACCCTTCTTGAGCTGCAGCGGCAAAATGGTGTGCCCCAACATAGGCTAATATGTGATGTTTCCACTTAGAATTCCACCCTCCATATGTTGGATTGATTATATGAACAGAGAAGGGCCATAAACAATTTCTTGATGATACAGGCAGACAGACGTACTTCCCTGTGTTACTTTGATGTTAGCCAGTGGCAGCCCATGCGTGACACCTGCCGTTGCTCGGGCCCTTTGAGGAGGACACTTTATTTGTCAGTCACCAGGACAACGGGATGAACATTGTAATTCCACTGATTCATGTCCTGGAACAGATACTGCTAAACCTGGCTGGCCAGGGGACAGGAGACGTGGCGACTACATCTCACAGCCACATGAGCCCTGTGGGGGCTGAACTAGAGGAGGAGGAGGACATTCGAGCACAAGTTATTGTCACGATAGGTAGGTAAGCGGGGAAATAACCAAACACGGGAAAACAAACAGAACAAACGACTAGGCCCAAAAACTAGGCAGAAAAGGGACACATCCTAGTGATCCCTAAAAGCTTTCCCTAAACTGCGGTGCCCATGTGCTTACCCTTACGGTGGATATGCTCATGCCCTCGTGCCTAAACCTAAACACCCTGGGCAAACCCTAAGCAGCAGGGAAAAGGGAAGAGGAAACCTGCTTCATCAAACCAGGAGGAAGCAAGCGTCTCCCTAGAGGCCTAGATAAAACACACAAAGGGAAATAAAGGAGAGGACTTATCTTGAGCAGAGTTGGAGCAGACGATCCACCACAAATCAAGAGCTCCCAGGAAACAACTATACCCTGCACAGGCCACTGGGGTAAGGAGTGATAAATAGCCTCACTAACAATGAAACCCAGTACATCTGAGGGAAGATGGATCCAGCTCAAACCCAAATCAAAACAAACAGAGAAGTCAGACATGTGCAGCCATTCTGACAGCCCTCCGCACATTCACAGGGCAAGGCGTGACAGTACCACCCCTTCTACGGGTGACCTCCGGACACCCAGGACCAACTTTATCCAGGTGTGCACTGTGAAAGGCCCTCACCAGGCGGCTAGCACTGACATCAGCAGCCGGAACCCACATTCTTTCCTCGGGACCGTATCCCTTCCAGTGCACCAGGTACTGGAGGGAACCCCGAAGAACACGTGAGTCGAGAATCTTAGAGATTTAAAACTCCAAATTGCCATCCACCAGGACAGGGGGAGGTCGCAATGGAGATGGTTCCACAGGTTCCACATATTTCTTTAATAAAGACCTGTGAAACACATTATGGATCTTCCAGGTCTGCGGAAGATCCAGACGAAACGCCACCAGGTTGACAATCGCAGAGATTTTGTAAGGGCCAATAAATCTTGGACCCAATTTCCAAGATGGTACCTTCAGCTTAATGTTTCTAGTGGACAACCACAACGAATCACCCACACACATGTCTGGACCAGTCATACGTCTCCTGTCAGCCATCCGTTTATATCTTTCACCTATCTTTTCCAAATTAACTTGGATCTTCCGCCAGATAGATGACAAGGCTGAAGAGAATCTCTCCTCTTCTGGCATCCCAGAAGATCCAGTCCCAGAAAAAGTACCAAACTGTGGGTGAAAAACATATGCGTCAAAAAATGGCAACTTATCAGTGGACTCACTCCAGAACGCCCTCCAAAACCTGGAAACAAATTGCATCCCCCTATCAGACACCACATCAGAGGGAATGCCACGTAGTTTCACAATGTTATCAATAAAAACCTGTGCGAGAGTTTTGGCATTGGGCAAGCTACCACCAAAATCACAGTTTTCCCAGAGGAACTCTGTAAATCGGTAATAAAGTCCATGGACAAATGCGTTCCCAGAGGAACTCGGTAAATCAGTAATAAAGTCCATGGACAAATGCGTTCCCAGAGGAACTCGGTAAATCGGTAATAAAGTCCATGGACAAATGCGTCCAAGGACAAGACGGGATGGATAAAGGAAGAAGGGATCCTGAAGGCCGAATGTGAGCCACCGCGTGCACAGGTCTCACAAGCTGTCACATAACCCTCCACACCTTGCGCAACCCTGGCCACCAGAATCTCCGGGAAATAACATCTATGGTGGATTTGCTTCCAGGATGTCCCGCAAGGACCGTATCATGATGTTCCTTCAACACCTTGTATCACAGTTTAGCAGGAACAAACAACTTTTCTGGAGGACAAGAATCAGGGGCCTTCTCCTGGGCCCCCAACACCTCCATCTCCAAGTCGGGGTACAGAGTGGAAACCACCACCCCATCAGCCAAAATGGGGAGCGGGATCCTCCGACTCACTCACCCCAGAAAAATTACGTGACAACGCATCGGCCTTGACGTTTATAACCCCAGGGCGAAAGGTGACCACAAAATTGAACCTAGTAAAAAACTGTGACCATCTAGCCTGTCTAGGATTCAGGCGCTTAGCAGACTGCAGGTAAGCCAAATTCTTGTGGTCAGTATATACTGTAATAGGATGCGTAAGACTCTTTTGTGAGAGAGGGGAGGAATCAATAGCAAACACTGGTATCTCTTTATCTAAAGTGCTAGTTCTAAAACCAAGATTTTGGAGGAACTGAAAATCAATAAGGTTTCCTGAGTCTAGCGCCACCATGGCAGGCAGAAGGAAATGGGTATTGCAGGGAGAATGCATATTTGCTTGCTCAGACTCCCTATTCACACTACCAAGAGTCAGGGAAGTCTTTTTTTTCTTTTTATGTGAATACCTCCGTAGTTTTTCATTACCGCTTTGAGGTTTAACAAAAGGATACGCACAAACAAAATGACCTTCTTTTCCACAGAAGTAACATAGCTTATTCAGCTTCCTAAAATCCCTATCACCTGAGCAAAAGGAAATCTGGCCCAACTGCATAGGCTCCTCTCCTACCCCAGATTCAAAAGTAATATTACCCCAGGGACTAGGTGGGACAGATCCACTTACAGACGGGACCTCCTGTTTTAGAGGAATCTTATACCTCTCTCTAACGTCTATCAAGCCGCACTGCCAAAGACATGGCCGTCTCCAATGAATCGGGATACACATGAAAAGCAAGGGCATATTTCAACCTCTCAGATAGCCCCTGACAAAACTGACTCCGGAGTGCAGGATCATTCCACCCCGAGTCAGTTGCCCATCTTCTAAATTCTGCACCATACGACTCTGCAGTACGTTTTCCTTGTAACAAACTGCACTGCTTAGATTCAGCCATAGAGACCCGGTCTGGGTCATCATAAATCAAGCCCAAGGCTCAAAAAATTAATCTACCGACCGGAGGGATGGTGAACTGGTTGGCATAGAAAAAGCCGAGGACTGCGTGTCCCCTTTTAGCAGAGATATAATGAGCCCCACTCTCGTCACCAGATGACATCGGCCACAGATGAAAATACAACCTGCAGGACTCCCTGAACCGAGTAAAGTCATCACCACCCCCTGAGAACCTATCAGGGAGAGCGACTTTAGGCTCTAAGCAGACCCGATTTCCTCCAACGGCGCCAGACACCAGAGCATTCTGACACTAGGCAACAGAACTGCGGGGATCAGCAACCTCCAGTGATAATCCCTGCATGCAATCAACCAAGGCATCTATAGCCTCCATTTCGCAAACATGCACATGCCCTCATGCCTAAACTTAAACACCCTGGGCAAACCCTAAGCAGCAGGGAAAAGGGGAAGAGGCAACCTGCTTCTTCAAACCAGGAGGAAGCAAGCGTCTCCCTAGAGGCCTAGATAAAACACACAAAGGGAAATAAAGGAGAGGACTTATCTTGAGCAGAGCTGGAGCAGACGATCCACCACAAATCAAGAACTCCCAGGAAAGAACTATAACCTGCACAGGCCACTGGGGGAAGGAGGGATAAATAGCCTCACTAACAATGAAACCCAGTACACCTGAGGGAAGGTGGATCCAGCTCAAACCCAAATCAAAACAAACATATGCAACCATTCTGACAGACCTCTGCACATTCACAGGGCAAGGCGTGACAGTAATGTGTAGAGAAATGGGTGTTTTTTCTACACAGGGGACAGGAGAGGAGGAGCAGGACCAGCCAGAGGAGCTACAGGGCGATGAGGAAGACGAGGCAGAAGACCCAGACACACCATGGCAGTATGCAGTGGAGATGAAGGCAGGGAGTCACTCTGAGTCATTTGCGCAAATGGCCTGATGCATGTTCACTTGCTTGCGTAGTGACAGACAAATTGTTACCATTCGGCAGAGGGATGACTACTGGCTCTCCACCTTGTTAGAACCACGCTACCGGTCGAAAATGGGGGCCTTTTTTACACCTGCTGAGAGGGAGGACAAATTGAACTACTATTGAAACATCTTATGTAATCAGGTAGCCACTGCCTACGGTATGTGCGCCATCGCCCCTCCTCACTCAGGTCTGACTGGGGAGGCCCTATACGCTCACGTTCCACTGCCATGGCAGCTAGGGGGTGGCAGGAGCAGTAAAAGCTTCATCAGCAGCAATTTAAGTCTAGAGACACTGATAACCAGTCTTCCTCATCCGCCTACTGAAGAAACTACTCACCACCAGCAGCAGCTAGACATAGAGCAGAACTTGAACCAGCAGGTTGTGGCATACTTGGAGTGCACCCTACCACCCAGCATCGAAGATCCCCTGGACTACTGGGCAACCAAACTCGATTTGTGGCCGCAACTGACCGAGTTTGTCCTGGACAAGCTTTCCTGCCCCGCCAGCAGTGTGTCATCAGAGCGGATGTTTAGTGTGGCAGGGGCCATAGTTACCCCAAGAACTTGCCTGTCCACCCCAAATGTGGAGAAACCGACCTTTGTGAAGATGAATCAGGCTTGGATCAGCCAGGATTTTCAAACACCAGTGCCTGATGCATCAGTCTAGATTATCCATGTTGCCACACTAACACTTTGACAAAAGAGACCTGTTTCTTCTGGCTATCTCCTTCAGCTACTATTCTGATGCTACCACCAGCCTGATGCCACACCTGCTGCCAGGTGCTCCTATTGCCAGCCACCATCTTAAGCTGGTACTGGTATTGCCCCTCACCTCCCCACTCTGTCACTGGGCCACAATGTGGTCTCCTCATGCTTCTGCCACCTCACCACACTCTGGTCTCCTCATGCTACTGCTAACTCAACACTATGTCACTGGGCCACTCTGTTCTCCTCATGCTGCTGCCACATCACCACTCTGTGGTCTCCTCATGCTGCTGCCACATCACCATTCTGTGGTCTCCTCATGCTGCTGCCACATCACCATTCTATGGTCTCCTCATGCTGCTGCCACATCACCATTCTGTGGTCTCCTCATGCTGCTGCCACATCACCATTCTGTGGTCTCCTCATGCTGCTGCCACATCACCATTCTGTGGTCTCCTCATGCTGCTGCCACATCACCATTCTGTGGTCTCCTCATGCTGCTGCCACATCACCACTCTGTGGTCTCCTCATGCTGCTGCCACATCACCACTCTGTGGTCTCCTCATGCTGTTACCCCATCACCACTCTGTGGTCTCCTCATGCTGCTGCCACCTCCCAACTATGTCACTGGGCTGCTCTGTGGTCTCCTTGCGCTGCTGCCACCTCACCACTCTGTGGTCTCCTCATGCTGCTACCCCATCACCACTCTGTGGTCTCCTCATGCTGCTGCCACCTCCAAACTATGTCACTGAGCCAATCTGTGGTCTCACGCTGCTGCTACCTCAATACTATGTCACTGGGCCGCTTTGTGGTCTCCTCATGCTGCTGCCACATAACTACTATGCGGTCTCCTTATGCTGCTGCCACCTCAACACTATATCACTGGGCAACTCTGTGGTCTCCTCATGCTGCCGCCACTTCACCACTCTGTGGTCTCCTCATACTGCTGCCACCACAACACTATGTCACTGGGCCAAAAGCAGAAGTGGGTACAAAACACAGAAGACTTGCAAATATTGCATTCACGTGTCATCTCTGTTTTGGATCCACTTCTGTTGTTTTTTTTGCTTTAGCAATACTAATGGATTACTGACCAAATGCTTACGGAGTGAAGGCAGATGCTCAACAGACAGGATCCATTTTTGGGGAATTATTGTTCTGATGGATCAGAGGAAGGGCAAAATAATCAGTGAAGTCAACACAAACTTACTGCTAACACCCTCTCCACTCTGTCCGGGGGGGGGGGGGGGCTCTATTTGTATAAGCGTTTAATAGAGCAGGTTCTGTACATATCTATTTGGAATCAGCTGACGACAGTGTAAAAGGAGTGCGCTTTTTCTTGACGCTAATATCGACCTATAAGGCCCCATAACTGCCCAAATAAGTGAAGTGTTCAGTGATTCTAAGAGCGATGTCTGTCATCTGCGTGTCATATCGACTCACAGTATTGTTTCATTACCACAGCAAACTCTCTATGTGTGTTAATGCAAGGCACAGTGTTCTACATCACTATACAGTCTCTCTGCATCCAGGAATAGAAATTTTGAGAAATTCGCTAATCTCTAGTGGTAACCCCTGGAAATGAGCAGTGTATTATGCAATGGAAGAATAAATGAAGCCAGCAAAGGAGGCAATGTGGATAATCGCAATACATTAGTAAGTGCCCTGTATTAACTAGGTCTACATGATAAAAGCCACTTGCTTTAGTGAGACAACCCCTATAAGCCTGCTCTTGGTTCCAGACATACCTTTTAGTGGCTAGCAATGAAGCCTTTGTAGCAAGTAATGGTGGCACTGTGAATAGTGATCAATTATTAATGCTCGCAATAGGGACAATGTGGGAGTCAATATTAACCCTTCCTGACATGGTGATTTCTGTTTTTGCATTTTAATTTTTTACTCCCTGCCTTCCCAGAGCGATAACTTTTTATTTTCTGTTCACATAGCCATATGAGGACTTGTTTTTGTAGGACAGGTAGAACATTTTAATGCCACCAATAATATTGCATATGTAGTAATAGTACTATCGCCATATTCTGACCCATATAACTGTTTCATAGTTATGTCTATAGAGCTTATGTGAGAGCTCATTTTTTGGTGGGACTATATGTCGATTTGTGGATGACTTTTTGAACACTTAATGACTTTGGTATAAGAGATAGGGCATATCAATACTTGCATCCTACCTAGAATGCAGTCTTCAGTGGGGTGCCCTGAGTGAATGTGTGTCACAAAGTTTAAACCTATTAAACCCCCCTCCTGTGTGCAGCACGCATGTTTCTGAGATTACTCAGGAATGTGGTCTTATCAGCACGATGGGGGATGGGTACTAGATTACAAGGCACATCATTACACCGAATGGAAATAAAAAAAGGGAACAAAATTAAAGGGACAGAATCAATCAGTACTTAAAAAAATACCCTTGTATTATTCCACCCCTGGTTCTTCCACTTTAATTTATTTTCAACACCCAACATCAGGACCTATACAGTGTTTAGACTAGTCGTTTAACAGAAAACTACTTTGGGACCATTGGAAAAAAAACTAAAAAAAAAACTAAGAGTTGGGCTAACAAGAAGTGTCTCACTGAGGTCTTGTTCAGTTTTGATCTTCAAAATTAAATCAATAAAAATCTTATACCAAGACAGCATACAAGGTATAATCATAAAACAATTTTTGTTAAAGCGAAATCATTTTATATGACTGAATTGGTGGTGCACATATATAATAATTTCTTTAAGGCTGGGTTCCAACATTACAATTAGCTGCTTGGGAAAGAATAAAGAAAAATGATTAAATAATCTTTACCTTTCTGTGTCTTGTAAAAGGTTATTGCACATACTAAACACATTCTACACTCTATATGTTTTACTCCTCTATCTGATACTTCATACCCCCCCTTCCAAACCAGTCACTTTTAGATCCTTCTTAGCAAAGCAATCAGAATCCCAAATCCCTTATCTAAGGAATGTATATGACTCTTAACAAGTTTTCTCTGTTAAGGCTGGGGGATGGAATCAGCCACCACGTAGTCGTCACCCCCCCCCCCCCCACCTTCCTGACTCTTATTAATCGAGAAATCATTCAACTTTCCTGAGATATCAGCAAAGGGAAAAGAAAACAGATGTAAACAATCAGACCACTATCTGTGTAAGCCTATATCCCTTAACAGGCCAGATACACCAACCTTTGTTTAAAGTTAGGGCATTCTTCAAGGTTCCACCTTCTGCAACCTTCTTCAACCTTTTTCAACTTTATACATATACCAAACAATACTTAATCTTTCTGATCAACATATCTTATCACACACTAGAAATCAAAACTATTTCAACAAATATATATTTCCAATACCTTCATATATATATTCTTAGTGCTAGCCACACCTCTATTGGTACACACTAGGTACAATACTTATTCATTAACTGCTTATATTTGTTACAAATAAATCTAATCTCTAATGCTATAGCATTATGGCACCAAAATGTAGGCGCTTTCTCTCTTGCTGGTGCCATAAATTAACATCTTGACAGTGCTCTGTTTTCCAACTCATCAGAACCCCCTTCTTTAAAATCATATGAGCTCTGATGTCCAGAATCTGCAAACTCTAACTTCACAAAGTCTTACAGATTTATATTCGAATCTGCTCAGTTCTACAACTTTCAAAAGGACATTGCTAGATTCTACCAAGCCTACTACAACTCCACTCATAGCTCATAGCAGATTTGCATAACACTTAGAACCCTAATAATTCTGCCCCCAGAATATTAATTCCACAAATGCCAAGGTTCCCATTCAGAATGGCGGATTCAAACCACCGTCTCTCTATATAACACCCTATCAACGATAAGCATGTTCATTTTCTCATATCCCACTCTTCTGATACCAAGTGTAACATAACATGAATTAGAAAGATTTGAGAATGAAGGCTAAGTGAATAAATATATTTTCTAAGTGATTAAAAATATGATAACACAAACAAATCATACTAAATAATTATAAAGTAAATAAACATCACTAGTCTAAATATGCAACATGCAATATGCAATATGGGGTGGCACTCCTGTCACCATGTCGTAGCACATGGACGACACCCCAGGGTGTACAAGATATAGGGCATATCAATATTCACATCCTTCCTAGAATGAAGTCTTCAATTGAGTGCCCTGAGTGAATGTGTGTCACAAAGTTTAAACCTGTTAGCCCTTCCTCCAGTATGCAGCACGCGTGTGTCTGAGATTACTTAGGAATGTGATTTTATCAGCACAATGGGGGATGGGTACTAGATTAAATGGCACATCATTACACAGAATGGTAATATTAAAAGGGAACAGGATTAAAGGGACAGAACCAACCAGTACTTAAAACATACCCTTACAATACAGGGGGAAAATGGGGTGATTTGAATTTTTAGATTTTTATTTTGCGTTTTTACTTTTTTTAGGCCCTCAATCTGTAGATTTAAATTTACATAAAGTATGGAATATTAGATTATTTATGAAATAATGTAATTTCATCTATGACAATATGAAAAGATTGATATATTCCAATACAATGCTGCCTCCTGTATAGGCCTAGAAGCCTAGTAAGGCTCTGGGTTATTACTGCAATAGAACACCTTACCTAATCTCAACCAAGGGAAGGCTTTCCTGCCCTGAGTTTTTTGCCTCTTCAGATGCCATGTCACATTTGACAATGTAATCTGAAGCGTTAAATGTCCACAATCAGCATTACCGCCGATCACAGAAATTAGCCCTGGGTGGTGGATATCAAAATGATTTTTAGCTAGCAGAGTAGTAGAAACCCCCCTGACCTTCTTGTGGCTGGCCATAAAATTTTAATTTCCAAAACCAGAACACAAGGTCTGTCTAAACAAAAGCAGCGAAGGAGAACAACTTCACACAGATACCCCCTCATAAAATGTATTGCTGGCATCTGAGTTTCCGCAATCCCCCCTAGACCTGGTGGAATCATTCTGGAGGTCAGGCTGAGAATACCTTGACCAGCTGAAGGGGTCATATATAAAAACCCAAGATCTAAAGTCGCTTTGTCAAAACTTAGTTTGAATGCTGCATAGCGACCCGTCTCCGTACAGTATTCAAATGTATGGGCTGCACTGAGGTGAAATTCTTTAAATTCGAAGTCTCCCAAGACTTCGGTGAAGAACTTCGGCCTTCGATTTGCAACTTTAAACCTTGGATCCGAAGTTTGCTTCGCTCTACACTAATTATGACGAGTTTAATGAATGTATTATGAAGTGGCTATAATGCCTACAAGAAAATATATCTTTTTGGACAGATTTTGAGCCAAAACCTTTGTGGAACTGATCTAATAAAACCTAATAAAACTTGGTCTTAAAAGATCATTAGCATACACACTAGCCTTTCCAATACATCAGAAGAAGGGGGCTTGTGGCGGAATCTGCAGACCTTTTTAAGGTGTATCCCTTCAGCAAATCGTAATTTCTTCGGGGAACAACTTATTTGATGATCTGTCTGACTTTCATTCTACCCCCAGGCAACCGGACTTCTACTTTCTCATACAGATTAGATGAGTTTCCTTTCTTTAATCCTTTTTATTTGCAAACTGTAATTTTTTGCATTGTCTTTGTATGTTTTAGCATTTTTTCATTTTGATAACTGCATTTCTGTATGCACTGTCCTGTGGATATAAAAACTTCACTTTAATAGCCTTCTTGTGTTGTAAAACGATTCCACAACCTTAGAAGAAACATTATGTATATTTGTGTATTAACCCTGTGAATGCTAGAGAGCATAGTGGGTTTGAGTGGGTAATTGTGAATTCCCTAGTTCAAGGCATCTTGTCCACCTAATATGACAAGTGGTGGCAGCTAATATCCCTTAGATGTGGATGTCAGATAGTTAAAGGGGGAAGATTTAGTGTAACCCTGTGGCTCTTTGAGTGACCCTTTACTGACCTATTAAGCTCACATCCTGGGTCTAAGGCATGATACTTACACACCTGGCAGCTATGGCGCTCAATCCACTCTGTAACGAGCACCTGTTAGAAAGGAGTTAAAGGGGTTCCTTAAGACCAGGAATATCTTTTCATATGTGCAAGCAGGGTGCAGGGTTAAAAAAAAGACTCACCTGCACTTACTAATGTATTGTGCTGGCTTGGTTAATTTTTTTTTATCACATTATACATTGCATGTTTCCATGGTTACAACCACCCTGTAATCCATCAGTGGTAGTTGTGTTTGCACACTATAAGAAAAAATGCCAGCCTCTCTGGTGGCCGGGATCGTGGGAGCTCACATAGGCTGGTGCTTTTTTCTATAGTGTACAAGCACAGCCATGCTGCTGGACTGCAGGGTGGTCGTAACCATGAAAGCTTTCTCTGCATAATAAATTCTATTTGCTGAAGTGGCAAAACCCCTTTAAAGGATATGTACACCTTTGGAGGCTAGAAGGGTGCTTGTAGAGCATGTGAGCTATGTACAGAAAAAAGGAAGCCATATTTAATAAAGACCAATTAAAAAATTATTTTAGCTCAAAATAAGTACAATGCAATAAAATAATGCCCCAAAGGTGTACATAGCCTTTAAGGTGTGACAGTGTGCAGCAAAAATCTACAACAAAACTATGGTAATAAAAAAAAAGTGATTTAAACTTAGCGTTTCAGATGTGCTGCGTCAGAAAGAAAAGTGGGTATACAGTCAGGTCCATAAATATTGGGACATCGACACAATTGTAAAATTTTTGGCTCTATACACCACCACAATGGATTTGAAATGAAACAAACAAAATGTGCTTTACCTGCAGACTGTCAGCTTTAATTTGAAGGTATTTACATCCAAATCAGGTGAACGGTGCAGCAATTACAACATTTGCATATGTTACAAGTTTGCATATGTGCCTCCCACTTGTTAATGAACCAAAAGTAATGGGACAATTGTCTTCTCAGCTGTTCCATGGCCAGGTGTGTGTTATTCCCTCATTATCCCAATTGCAATGAGCAGATAAAAGGTCCAGAGTTCATCTCAAGTCTGCTATTTGCATTTGGAATCTGTTGGTGTCAACTCTCAAGATGAGATCCAAAGAGCTGTCACTATCAGTGAAGCAAGCCATCATTAGGCTGAAAAAACCCAACAAACCCATCAGAGAGATAGCAAAAACATTAGGCCTTTCCTAAAACAACTTTTTGGAACATTCTTAAAAAGAAGGAACGCACCGGTGAGCTCAGCAACACCAAAAGACCCGGAAGACCACAGAAAACAACTGTGGTGAATGACCAAAGAATTCTTTCCCTGGTGAATAAAACACCCTTCACAACAGTTGGCCAGATCAAGAACACTCTCCAGGAGGTAGGTGTATGTGTGTCAAAGTCAACAATCAGGAAAAGACTTCACCAGGGTGAATACAGAGGGTTCACCACAAGATGGAAACCATTGGTGAGCCTCAAAAACAGGAATGCCAGATTAGAGTTTGCCAAACGACATCTAAAAAAGCCTTCACAGTTCTGGAACAACATCCTATGGACAGATGAGACCAAGGTCAACTTGTACCAGAGTGATGCGAAGAGAAGAATATAGAGATGTAAAGGAACTGCTCATGAGCATACCACCTCATCAGTGAAGCATGGTGGTGGTAGTGTCATGGCATGGGCATGTATGGCTGCCAATGGAACTGGTTC
The DNA here is from genome assembly GCF_014858855.1 of Bufo gargarizans. Taxonomy (NCBI): domain Eukaryota; kingdom Metazoa; phylum Chordata; class Amphibia; order Anura; family Bufonidae; genus Bufo; species Bufo gargarizans. Next base: position 249,613,940 of record NC_058081.1, on the reverse strand, counting down.
TCTTGTATTTATTGATTATGTGACTGCTGACAAAAGCAGCAGGATAAATTCTGAAGTGTTTTGGGCAATATTATCTGCTCATCTTCAGCCAAATGCTTCAGAACTCATTGGACGGCGCTTCACAGTGCAGATAGACAATGACCCAAAGCATACTGCAAAAGCAACCAAAGAGTTTTTTAAGGCAAAGAAGTGGAATGTTCTGCAATGGCCGAGTCAAGCCCTGAATCCGATTGAGCATGCATTTCACTTGCTGAAGACAAAACTGAAGGGAAAATGCCCCAAGAACAAGCAGGAACTGAAGACAGTTGCAGTAGAGGCCTGACAGAGCATCACCAGGGATGAAACCCAGCGTCTGGTGATGTCTATGCGTTCCAGACTTCAGGCTGTGATTGACTGCAAAGGATTTGCAAGTATTAAAAAGTGAAAGTTTGATTTATGATTATTATTATGTCCCATTACTTTTGGTCCCTTAACAAGTGGGAGGCACATATGCAAAATGTTGTAATTCATACTCTGTTCACCTGATTTGGATGTAAATACCCTCAAATTAAAGCTGACAGTCTGCAGGTAAAGCACATCTTGTTCGTTTCATTTCAAATCCATTGTGGTGATGTATAGAGCCAAAAATGTTAGAATTGTGTCCGTGTCCCAATATTTATGGACCTGACTGTATTTTGACTGTGTTGTTGGTGTAGTTATTTACACCACATTTGATGTATTTGTGCTATTTGTAATTAAGTTTGCCCCTTGCCCAGTAGTTTACATTTACTAAGAGGCACAGGAAGCTCCAAAAAAAAAAGAGCAATTACCCTCTTAGACTAGACAGTCTAAATCTGGATAATCCAGTATCATCCCTTGTGATAAATCTGCCACAATTTTAAGGTATTATTAAATGTATTTGTTTATATTTATTGCCTTGTAATGAGAGCAATATAAACTTGTAACCAATTAAGGACAGCCACCGTACATGTATAACGGATGTCTGGAGGTGTAGCTTATTATTGTGGGGATAAATAAACGGCTGAAATGCTAATTCAGAGTCAGTGCCTGGAAGCTGCATGACTTCCTGGCTGAGGAGAGCCCGATCATGTGTTTACGAAATACCTATGTGAGGTAACAATTCTGTTTGGTTAGTGCCCAGACGGGCAAGGACTTTATGTAGCTGTTTGTGGTTTATTTTGCCATGCAGTCATGAATATATAACTTGGATGCCATTACCTTGTGTTGGATGAAAAACAGTGTTGTATTTTCTAAATAGCTGAATCCGGTAAAATCTGTCATTGCCTACCCCTGTTCACACACAGATACCAAGAATTGGTGGAAGATGCTTTGGGCACAGTTGCTAGGGGAAACAGCATGAAAAGATTGGTGATTTGACGTGGTATGTCCTGGGTGAAGGCCATCTACTTTGCAAAGCCTGTCCAGCAGCAGCAGAAGGCACATGCAGACACCTTATGTGCACAGTAACAGACCAATACACCACAGCAGCTACAATAGTTTCACAGAGAGGTCTTATAAGCCAAGGTTGAGGCTCATGCTGAGAGGCCCCCAGAAACTTTTTATATGAGGAGGTCTGTACAGCAGACCTTGCAAAAGATGACACTTGATAATAATATTCAGGCCTACCTCACTGTATTTAAGAGAGTGATAGAGAAAGAGAGATTTCCAGTTGTGGAATCACAAAATGCCTACTGTGCCCTTAGTGTGCAGGATGTTCAGGACTATGCCAAATTAAAGATGGAGATCCTTGTTCACCTATGTGTTAGACCGACCGTTCATGCCCAGAAGGTCCCCAATTTGAACAAGCCTACCGGGTCCCGGATGTATGACCTAGTCCACCTGGTGAAAAAATTGCTAGAACCTGGCTCTTTTACACTGGCCCAGATGCAGATTTTCAATTTTGGATCAGGCATGGAGACCCTAAGACTACCGACCAGCTCATCAACCTGGTGGAACGGTTCCTGGTGACAAAGTACTACCTCTGTGATGTCCCAATGACACCATTACCTCACAGGAACCCCAGCCCAACAATGACATTGTCACGGCCATGGTCATGACCGTGACTCCTGAACCGCATGCGGTTGTCAGCGGTTTAGTCTGGTTTTCAATCACAGGTGAGGGCAGTGGTATTTGCCTCACCTGTGGTTGCCGCTGGCAACGTTATGTATGTGGCAGCTTTCTATGCTGTGCATGCGGTTGCACCTAGCACCTTTCTGTTAGGTGTGTGTGTATGTGTGCACTGTGTTTTATGTATTGTGTGCACTTCCCTTTCATGTGTGTTTCTCTTCTCTGGTGCTGGAAGGGTTAACTCCCTTCCCAGTGTGTGTGTGTCACTGGGTGTGTCCGACTGTGGGGTGTGGCTTCTTGGCCTATAAAGCCTCACTGTTAGTTCAGGTCTGACGGTTGCTTCAGTCATGCTTGGCTGGAGCAGCCTCCTGTCTATTCTACCTGCCAGTGAGAGCCACCCCTGTGGTCATAAAGAGAATGTCACTTTATGTTTTATGTCATGTTGTATGTGATGTCCATGTGATGCAACATGACATAAAACCTTTGTTCGTTTGGTTTGTGCAGCTAATGGTTCTGGATTCTGTGTGAGCTCAGGGATCCAGTCAGCAAGGCTGTGGCAGGTTGGTGGAACTTCTTAGTTCACCTGCCATTTTCATTAGTCTGTTTCGGTTCCCCTTTTTCCCAGCAGCTTGGCCATTGAGACTCCTGCTCCTCCGTACCTTGGAGGAGTAGGTTGTCTTACCCAGCTCCTAGCTCAGGGATCTGCGGAGGGTAAGTCAGGGCTCCGAGGTTCCTGCGCATGGGTCCTCCTACCTTAAAGGTCGGCCCATGCAGGTAGGAGCTAGGGTCAGGTTAGGGATGCTTGAGGAGGTGACCTGCTCCCTATCCTGTTCTCCTGGCCGAGCAGCCACAACATCAACTGGCATCGCACGGCTGAGGGTTTCCCCCATCCTCAGCCGTGACAGACATCTTGTAAGAGAAATCTAGCTGTTGGGGAGGGATGGCTGAAAGCTTGTAGTGGGGCCAAGGCTCTGGAGGCTGGGGATGGGCAAAAGACTGATGGTGGCCCCAAGTCACAAGCTAGCCCTAGAAAGGACTCCTTGCCAAGGAGATCAGGGATATTCCGGTGCTAGAGGTACCATGAGTGGGGACATGTGGCTGCCCATTGCCCTTCTTACCTCAGAGCCCATGGAGTGTTATTCTAGCAGACGTCAGTCGTTGTTTGTGGAACCCATTTGTGTGGCCTTATCAGCACTAGAGAGAGCCTCAAAATTGCCTTGTGATGATGAATGACTGTTCTATCAAGGTCCAGTAACCTTGGTACATGTCAGTTTTGTAGCTGGGGACTATGTGCCAAATAAACATATGTGTGCTTTGCATCCATAGGGATACCAAGGTTTAACCCATGACTATTCCGAAATTGGAGGCTTCAGCTGGAACTATGAAGTTGGGGTGGTAAAAAGGCTCATGCACGATGTTATATTGTTCTGGGAGTTGTGTGGAAGAGGAAACTGTTCTGCAGTGAGTGAAGAGAATCTTGAAAAACCCATGCCTTCCCCTTGAAATTATGAAAGTGTGGGGTTAAGTGAACAGTTTAATGATGATACTTTTCCTTTCCAGGTTTTAACTGAGGAGGAAGACATTTCTCTGGCTGGGCAAAATGTGCCTGATCTAGAGGTGTGCAGAGATAATTTGGGCCTGCACAATTGAGAGACCCCACTCTGGTAAATGCTTGGGAAAGTTATACAGTAATAAATAGTGTACCACAGGAATCACAGGATGAAAAACAATTTCCACACTTTGCTCAACAATCTCTTATACCGAATTACCCAGGTTAATAGTGAAATTGTATGATCAATGTATATAGTGGCTCTCCCGTCTTGGCCTGTAGATTTAGGTGCACTGTTAGCAGACTGTCCCCCAGTCTGTGTATAAAGGAGTACTAATATAAGTATATTAACAGGCACTCAATCATCAAGGATTACACCAGGGACCAATATGTATCAAAAAACAAATATTTATTACATCCACATATTTTAGTGAATCAAATGTATATACAAAATAAAAAATTGCATAAAATGTTAGTCATTAAAAAATTCCGCACAAATGGTAATGTGTCTGCCCATCTGGCCCAGTAAAAAACTGGGGAGGACAGTAGATATATAGATACTGTATATTTTGAGCCAGACAGTGATAAATATATAGATATATTCTGAGACAGACAGGGAAGATATATAGATATATTCTGAGACAGACAGGGATATATACAGGGATGTCTCAGAATATATCTATATATCTACAGTCCACTGTTTTTTACTGGACCAGAAGGGCAGACACATTACCATTTGTGTGGATTTTTTTAATGACTAACGTTTTATGCAATTTTTTATTTTGTATATACATTTGATTCGCAAAAATATGTGGATGTAATAAATATTAGTTTTTTGATACATATTGGTCCCTGATGCATTCCCTGATGATTGAGTGCCTGTTAATATATTAATAGTTAAATTGTGGAGCAGCTTCTGGTACCAAAGCCATATCGACATATGTTACTCGAAGTGGCACATAATCATGTACTTGGAGACTTTTGGGGACTGGTAAAACACAAAATCACTGAAACCTCTATTATAATTGGATAGTAATATTAACTCTAATATAAAAAACCCTACAATTGAAAGCGCAAATATAACATAACTTTTAATTAGCGATGAGCGAAGTTTTGAAAAGTTAGATTCGTCAGCTTTGCCGAACTTCGTCAAGTAATACAATTCGTTACAAATTACTTTGTCACAAATTGCATTTAATTGTATGGTGCAGGCGCAATGACGGAGAATGGCAATCGTGCCGCCCCCTGTTATTTAACCCCTCAGATGCCACGTTAATCATTGAACACGCACGTCCAGCGTGATCATGTGGTGATGTCTTCACGCTCGCCGTAGGTCCTTTGGCGGGTTTTCCTTATTCAAGACAGAAGCGGGCAGCCTCTCGGCGATCAAGTGGATGAGGTGAGTATATATATTTTTATTTTCAGCCACCATTTTAGGAAACATTGCTACCACAATGGCTACCATAAAGGAAATTCTGCTTCACAGCTAATCAAATTTTTCCTAAACTTTATATTGAATAACGTTTCAGATGCTTTGATTCGCTCAACACTACTTTTAATAATATCGGATAAAATCATGTACTTATAACTCCAAATAGGGCCCAAAATAGCAATAGAAAAGACAAACACAACAATAACGGTGTCAGGGAGCAGGTAAATAAATAATATCAGTCAGGGAAAGAGGGGGAAGGAACACGGTCCGGACCGCTGACCCTAAGAATACCTCTGTACATGGAGTAACACCCTGATGGTGGATGCACTGTGCACTCAAACCTATCACTGGACACACTGATACACCGAGTATATAACAGAGAATTTAAAGAAAATGCAGTTCCTCAAATAAAGCTAAAATAACAAGCTGCCATCACAGTTCTTGACCCAAAGCGTCCCCCCCCCCCCCAGTCAGGGCTCATCAGGGGGCCATAAAACAAACAGTAATGATCATATGAAAGCAGCAAAGACCAGTATAGGTTTGAATCATAGATAAAGAAACTAAAACTAAGAAATAAATTGGTAGTTTAATGAACCATGGCTCATAATCAAGTCTCTCACTTCATCCTCATGTTGATGGCAATGGTAGCAAGTGCAGGCTGGTAGCAAGGATGACGGCAATAGTTTATGATTTCTGTCTTTACAAATTTTTAATTTTAAGGTGTAGCATAGACCGAGAAAGCTGCAGGGGAATGCTGACACATTGTCCAGAGTACAGAGAAGAGGGGTGGGGATATGTAACATGGTGGCTGGTAAAGTACAGGAGGGGATGTATATCTCACCCAGAATGCTTAGATGGGTGAGGTAAAAAGAATCCAGGAAAGCTGGGTTGTTTCAACAAAGTGTAGCTTGTTGAGGCACCTTTTATGAGTTTTATGGGCTGGATTTTTTTATGAAATGGTGGGTGGGTTGGTAATGGGACCTGCCACCATTCCCTTCATATCCCAGTACAACTATTTAATCTTGCCTTAGGCAACCCGGGTGTAGCTGCTGGGCTCTTTACTGTGGGAATAAATGCAAGGCTGAAAAGCTCATTCAATGTTAGAGCCTGAAAGCTGCAGGACATGCTGGCTGTGTAAAGCCTATTCTACCTTGTTTTGCTGAGTGTATAGGTGAGGAAAACCTTTGTTTAGTTAGCGCTCAGATAGGCAGGTGATTTATTTTATTTCTGCTTATTTCATGTGAATTGGCCAAAGTGAATGTTGAATTTTGATGCCACTTTGCTATTTTGAAAAACAATAAACCTTGTTTTGGACTTTTACATTCTTGAAGTCTGCCATTGCCAATCCCTCCCACATGAACAGATCTCGACGACGACTATTTCCATCTCAGAAAAAGTTATGGCAGCCAAAATTCATAGAGGGAAAAAAATAAAACATTTTGCTGGTCACTAAAGGTGTTATGCTCTGATTCATGTAAAAAATTAAAATCAGACATCATATAGTACATGACAATCTATTTCTAACAAAGCTAGAACCAGCCCTGTACCTCACATGAAACTAAAGATCTCCAAATGAATTGCCCCAATTGTTCTGTTAGATTTATTTCAAACTGGAAGCTCAGGCAGTGTGTCATTTCTCAGGGTTGTGTCCTTCTGCTGCAGCTCTGCCCCTATTACTACCACAACATCTAACATAAGATATGGCCGGTGGCAGGTGAAGATTTAAACTGAGCACCTGCAACCATCTCAGTGAGGTGGACAAGAAATAAGGAAAAGAACAAACAGCTGTTGGAGCTATAGAGATACATTTTATTGAGTAAAGTAGCTCAGTGTCTATGGTGATTACATGCTATTGCATGTATTCAGACTCAGGTGTTGGTTTGAAAAATGTGGAATATTTTTTCTGTATATTTAAAGGGGTTAGGTCATCAATATCTGATCGTGGAGGTCCGACTCCCGATCAGCCTTTTGAAGAGACAGCAACGCTCTGGTTTGCACTGAGGCCTCTTTCTAGGCCAGTGGTGTCACATACATTGATCACATAGCCTTTGAGCAGCCCTGTACCATTCAAATGAATGGTCCTGAGTTTCAATTCTAATCACAGCATACAACATAAAATGTACAGCACTGTGCTTGGAATGCTGTGAGGGGGTCCTAGTACTCACCAGAGTACCTTGTTTTCTTCGAATATCTGATCAGCGGGCTTGCCGGGAGTTGGACCCCCATCAATCAGATATCGATGACCTATCCTGAGGATAGGCCCTTAATATTCTACTTCTGGAAAACCCCTTAAATTCACTGAATTCAGCATCTTAAACTATTAAAGGACTAGATTTATAGTTAGTTAGATAGACACTACTAGCTCTGTCTTAGTTCTTTAACCATTATCCCATAAATGATCCATACACATAGATAACAGTTTGTTATTATAAATTGCTTCTAGCTATCTGGGAAAATTAAGGACACAGAATTGCACATAGCTCGGTTGATTAAATTCTGGCTCAGTTTATTAAAATCTGCTTTTGTTAATGTCCTGTCAACTATCAAAACAACAATGCTCCATGAATTCTGGAGGGGCAGAGAGAGTTTATTAATGCTTCATGCTATAATATAAAGGAAAAACTGATGTTTGGCTTTAGTGAATCCAATCCAAGCAATGACACCAAATGCTTATTTGTATGGTTTACTTTTAGTACCTAATGTATGTATTCTAAAATGTATAGTATTAGGCTTCCACTATAAATGACTGGTTCAGAAGATGATAAATTATGAATTCCAGATTTAATAATATTTCTCTTGCTTTCTAAAATTAAAGCAGTAATTCAGCACACATCACAAAAATACCTCTACCAACATCACAATATCTATATTTTTGAAACGTTCTAGAAAATGGTCATCAGTTTATTTAAAGATGGTCATTTTCAACATGAATACCACTGGATTTTAAATATCATAGTTACATAGTTAATACGGTTGAAAAAAGATAAAAGTCCATCAAGTCCAACCAAGGGGTAGGTGGGGACGCGAATCCCAGAAGTAAATGAGACTCAGGTTTTAACACATTTTCATAAGCATTAATGTTTACTTTTATGAATTCATCTAAACCATTTTTAACCACTTCCAGACTAGGCCATTTACCCCCTTCCTGACCAGGCCTAATTTTGCTAATCTGACATGTCACTTTATGTGGTAATAACTTTGGAAGGCTTTTACTTATCCAAGCCATTCAGAGACTGTTTTCTCGTGACACATTGTACTTCATGTTAATGGTAAATTTGAGTCAATATGTATTACCTTTATTTATAAAAAAAAATCCAAAAATTAACGAAAATTTGAAACAATCACTGTTTTCTAAATTTGAATCTCTATGCTTTTAAGACAGATAGTGATGCTTTATAAAATATTCATTAACATTCCCCGTCTTTTTAGGACGCTAGAAGGTTTAGAATTTTAGAAGCAATTTTTGAAATTTTTAAGAAAATTTCCAAAGTCAACTTTTTTAATTACCAGTTCAGTTCTGAAGTCACTTTGTGGGTCTTACATTATGGAAAAACCCATAAACTAGACCCCTCAAGTTACTCAAAACAGATTTTACTAACTTTGGTAACCCTTTAGGTGTTCCACAAGAATTCAAGGAAAATGGAGATGAAATTAAAAATGTTCTGTTTTTTGGCAGATTTTCCATTTTAACCACCTCCGCACCGCCTAACGCACGGATGCGTCCGGAAGGTGGTTGATTCATTACTCCTGGACGCATCCGTGCGTCATCTCGCGAGACGCGAGATTTCAGTCAGAGCCGGTCCGCGCATGTGCATCGCGGGCCAGCAAAAGTTAAAGGAGTATTTCGTCAGCAACCTGCCAGCCAATGATCATCGCTGGCAGGTTGCTGATTTTTAAAAAATCGAATCAGAAGCCAGATAACAGATCATATTAGTAAATATGATCTGTTATATGGCTGCCCTGCTCCTCTGCTGGTTCTTTTCGTCGGTTGGATCCAGCAGAGGAGCAGGCTTCACAGTGAGTAGCACCAACATTACAATTTAGCCCCAGATCACCTCCTGCACCCCAATTAACCCTTTGATCACCCCTTTGATCGCCCCTGTCAATCACTAGTGAAAGGAAAAAAGTGATCAGTGTAAACTGTCACTTTTTTTTTCACTGGTATTGACTGTTAGGTTTTAGGGATAGTTTAGGCCCCTTGGTTAGGTAGTTTAGGGATCAGTTAGCGCCCAGCCCACCACACCGCAGTCCCTTATTCGCTGATTAGCGTATCGCTAATCAGCATTTGTACTTTTATAGTATCTGTAAGTGATCAAAACTGATCACAGTCAGATCTATAATAGTATTAGTGTCACCTTAGTTCGCCCTCCACCCAAAACGCGTGTGTTTGCCCGATCAGACCTGATTGGTCGCCCACACGTGCGTTCACCCACGCCCGCCCCACCGCAGTGACGATTCGCTGAGGGGCATATTGAGTCCATGAAAGATTTACATTTTTGTCCCAAGTTAGCGGAAAGTGAGACTTTGTGAGAAAAAACAAAAAAAATAATCAACTTATACCAAAAAAAAAAAATTCTATGAACTCGCCAGGCCCCTCATTGAATACCTTGGGGTGTCTTCTTTCCAAAGTGGGGTCACATGTGGGGTATTTATACTGCCCTGGCTTTTTAGGGGCCTTTTGCATCTAGGCTGCAAAAAAGTGTCACACATGTGGTATCGCCATACTCAGGAGAAGTTGGGGAATGTGTTTTTGGGTGTCATTTTACATATACCCATGCTGGGTGAGATAAATATATTGGTCAAATGCCAACTTTGTATAAAAAAAATGGGAACAAATCGGTATGCCAACCCGGAAAGCTTTTATGCCCAACCTTTCCGGTGGAAACCAGTCCAAGTTTCCGAAATTAAAAAATTTCGGGGCCTTCTCCTCAACATGGGTCTAACTAAAAAGCATGAATTGATATTGGTCCACAAACCCAATTCATCACATGCCCATGTTCTCTGCTGCTATGTCCTGGACACGATTTGAGACCATCCTGCGTTTCCTGCACTTTAGTGACAACACCACCTCCCGTCCCAGAGGCCACCAAGCTTTTGACCGGCTCCACAAAATTCGGCCCCTCATAGACCATTTCAACCAGAAATTTGCAGATTTGTATACCCCAGAGCAAAACATCTGTATAGACGAGCCCCTAATACATTTTACCGGGCGCCTTGGCTTCAAACAATACATCCCAAGCAAGCGCGCCCGGTATGGGGTCAAATTGTATAAGCTCTGTGAAAGGGCCACAGGCTGTACCCACAAATTTCATGTCTATGAGGGAAAAGATCAGACCCTGGAGCCGGTCGGTTGCCCTGACTACCTAGGGAGCAGTGGGAAGACAGTCTGGGACTTGGCGTCACCCTTATGAAGGTGTCTGGTATAAGAAGGTGTCTGTATATTTGATTCAATTGGCTCTGTATAATAGTTTTGTTCTCTACAGTAAGGCTGGGAGAACACGATCCTTCCTCAAATTTCAGGAAGAGATCATCGAGAACCTCCTGTACCCAGGAGGTTCCGTGGCCCCATCCACCAGTGTAGTTAGCCGTCTACTCGAGCGACATTTCCCCAATGTCGTTGCCGTTACCTCAACCCAACCGTCACCCCGAAAGAAATGTTGTGTCTGTAGCAGGAGTGGAATAAGGCGTGACACCCGCTATTTCTGTCCTGACTGTCCTGACCACCCTGCCCTATGCTTAGGGGAGTGTTTCTGGAAGTACCACACACAGGTACACCTAGCATAGGGATCACATCTCACCAGGACAGGCACACAGGGCTATTAGGGCCCATTCACTCACAGCTGCTGCAAACGTCTCCTTTCACCTGGGACAAAGTGCATAACGCACTTCGCCACATCTTTGGGCGATTTGCGCTTTGCACATTGACCCATGGGGAAGGAGAGGTTTGTTCTATAAAGGTAAAAAAAAAAAAAACACAAGTAAGCAAAAAGGTTAATGTTCAGTTAAAAAAGTTAAAGTTTATATGTTCTGTTCCAAAGTTAATAAAATTATTGCGTTGCGGCCTGGTTTTTTCTCTTATTTTTTATTTTTTTTTTTACCTTCCAGGTGGACCAACCGATCGACTAGCTGCAGCACTGATGTGCATTCTGACAGAAGCATTGCGCTGCTGTCAGATTACATTTTATTTTAAAAAAAAATATATAAATCCCGGCAATGATTTATTCATCCACATCGATTGATGTGAATGGAGAAATCTGGTTTGCCAGGGCATACGAGCTAAGTGGGTATGGATGTTGGGCGGAGCTCCTATGTCCTGGCAGACGCCTTTCCCCTCCTTTTTTGGCCATACATGTAATGATTGCGGAGACCCTCAAATGCCAGGGCAGTACAAACACCCCACAACTGACCCCATTTTGGAAAGAAGACACCCCAAGGTATTCGCTGAGGGGCATATTGAGTCCATGAAAGATTTACATTTTTGTCCCAAGTTAGCGGAAAGTGAGACTTTGTGAGAAAAAACAAAAAAAATATCAATTTCTGCTAACTTATGCCAAAAAAAAAAAAAACTTCTATGAACTCGCCAGGCCCCTCATTGAATACCTTGGGGTGTCTTCTTTCCAAAGTGGGGTCACATGTGGGGTATTTATACTGCCCTGGCTTTTTAGGGGCCCTAAAGCGTGAGAAGAAGTCTGGGATCCAAATGTCTAAAAATGCCCTCCTAAATGGAATTTGGGCACCTTTGCGCATCTAGGCTGCAAAAAAGTGTCACACATGTGGTATCGCCATACTCAGGAGAAGTTGGGGAATGTGTTTTTGGGTGTCATTTTACATATACCCATGCTGGGTGAGATAAATATATTGGTCAAATGCCAACTTTGTATAAAAAAAAAGGCAAAAGTTGTCTTTTGCCAAGATATTTCTCTCACCCAGCATGGGTATATGAACAATGACACCCCAAAACACATTCCCCAACTTCTCCTGAGTACGGCGATACCAGATGTGTGACACTTTATTGCAGCCTAGGTGGGCAAAGGGGCACACATTCCAAAGAGCACCTTTCGGATTTCGCAGGCCATTTTTTATACATTTTGATTGCAAACTACTTCTCACACATATGGGCCCCTAAATTGCCAGGGCAGTATAACTACCCCACAAGTGACCCCATTTTGGAAAGAAGACACCCCAAGGTATTCCGTGAGGGGCATGGCGAGTTCCTAGAACTTTTTATTTTTTGTCGCAAGTTAGTGGAATATGAGACTTTGTAAGGAAAAAAAAAGAAATTCATCATTTTCCGCTAACTTGTGACAAAAATAAAAAATTCTAGGAACTCGCCATCCACTCACGGAATACCTTGGGGTGTCTTCTTTCCAAAATGGGGTCACTTGTGGCGTAGTTATACTGCCCTGGCAATTTAGGGGCCCATATGTGTGAGAAGTAGTTTGCAATCAAAATGTGTAAAAAATGGCCTGCGAAATCCGAAAGGTGCACTTTAGAATATGTGCCCCTTTGCCCACCTTGGCTGCAAAAAAGTGTCACACATGTGGTATCCCCGTACTCAGGAGAAGTTGGGGAATGTGTCTTGGGGTGTCATTTTACATATACCCATGCTGGGTGAGATAAATATCTTGGTCAAATGCCAACTTTGTATAAAAAAATTGGAAAAGTTGTCTTTTGCCAAGATATTTCTCTCACCCAGCATGGGTATATGTAAAATGACACCCCAAAACACATTCCCCAACTTCTCCTGAGTACGGCGATACCAGATGTGTGACACTTTTTTGCAGCCTAGGTGGGCAAAGGGACCCACATTCCAAAGTGCACCTTTTGGATTTCACCGGTCATTTTTTACACATTTTGATTGCAAACTACTTCTCACACATATGGGGCCCATATGTGTGAGAAGTAGTTTGCAATCAAAATGTGTAAAAAATGACCGGTGAAATCTAAATTGCCAGGGCAGTATAACTACGCCACAAGTGACCCCATTTTGGAAAGAAGACACCCCAAGGTATTTTGTGATGTGCATAGTGAGTTCATGGAAGTTTTTATTTTTTTGTCACAAGTTAGTGGAATATGAGACTTTGTAAGAAAAAAAAAAAAATAATCATTTTCCGCTAACTTGTGACAAAAAATAAAAAGTTCTATGAACTCACTATGCCCATCAGCGAATACCTTAGTGTGTCTACTTTCCGAAATGGGGTCATTTGTGGGGGTTTTCTACTGTCTGGGCATTGTAGAACCTCAGGAAACATGACAGGTGCTCAGAAAGTCAGAGCTGCTTCAAAAAGCGGAAATTCACATTTTTGTACCATAGTTTGTAAACACTATAACTTTTACCCAAACCATTTTTTTTTGCCCAAACTATTTTTTTTTTATCAAAGACATGTAGAACAATAAATTTAGCGAAAAATGTATATATGGATGTCGTTTTTTTTTGCAAAATTTTACAGCTGAAAGTGAAAAATGTCATTTTTTTGCAAAAAAATCATTAAATTTTGATTAATAACAAAAAAAGTAAAAATGTTAGCAGCAATGAAATACCACCAAATGAAAGCTCTATTAGTGAGAAGAAAAGGAGGTAAAATTCATTTGGGTGGTAAGTTGCATGACCGAGCAATAAACGGTGAAAGTAGTGTAGTGCAGAAGTGTAAAAAGTGGCCTGGTCATTAAGGGGGTTTGAGCTAGCGGGGTTGAAGTGGTTAATCCATTTTTTTTTTTAACACATCTAGGGTTAACAGCCAAACAAAACTTAAACACCCCTCATGTGGTCGTAAATTGATGTAAGGGCACACGACAGGGCACAGAAGTAAAAGAGTGCCATATGGTTTTTGGAAGGCAGATTTTGCTGAACTGGTTTTAAGATGCAATGTCCCATTTGAAGCCCCTCTGATGCACCCTTACAGTAGAAACTCCCAAAAAGTGACCCCATTTTGGAAACTAGGGGATAATGTGCCAGTTTTATTGGCACTATTGTGGGGTACATATGATTTTTAATTGCTCTATATTAAATTTTTTGTGAGGCAAGGTAACCAAAAAATTGCACTGTTTTTATTTTTTACAACATTCATCTAACAGGGTAGAGATCATGTGCTATTTTTATAGAGCAGATGGTTACGGACGCAATGATATCAAATATGTCTATTTTGCTTGTTTGTTTCAGTTTTACATAACAAAGCATTTTTGAAAAAAATTATTTATGTTTTTGTGTCTCCATTTTCTGAAAGCCACTTTTTTTTTTTTATAATGATCGTCTTTTGCAGGGGCTCGTTTTTTTGCAGGAACAATTGATGTTTTTATTGGTATCATTTTTGGGTACATATGATTTTTTGATTATTCATTATTACACTTTATGGGGCAAGGTGACCAAAAAATTGGTTGCTTTAGCACAGTTTTTATTTATTTATTTTTACAGCATTCACCTGAGGGGACCCTCACACTCACCAGAGTACCTTTTTTCCTTCAAATATCTGATCAGCGGGATTGCCGGGAGATGGACCCCTATCAATCAGATATCGATGACCTATCCTGAGGATAGGCCGTTAATATGTCATGTGACATTTTTATAGAGCAGATCGTTATGGACGTGGCAATACCTAATATGTATACTTTTTCTTATTTATTAAAGTTTTACACAATTATAGCATTTTTGAAACCAAAAAAATGATGTTTTAGTGTCTCCATTGTCTGAGAGTCATAGTTTTGGTTAGTACTATTTTGGGGGGCATACTCCTTTTTTGGCACTGTTCTTATTTAATTTTTTTAATGTGTTCACCGGAAGGGTTAGGTCATTGGATATTTTTTTTGTTACAGATGCGGAAATACCTAATATGTCTACTTTTTCTTTATTTATTTCACTTTAACACAATAATAGCAGTTTTGAAGCAAAAAAAAATCATATTTTAGTGTCTCCATTGTCTGAGAGTCATAGTTTTTTTTATTTTTTGACCGATTGTCTTAGGTAGGGTCTAATTTTTTGCGGGATGAGGTGACTGTTTGATTGGTACTATTTTGGGTGGCATACGCCTTTTGGATCGCTTGGTGTTGCAATTTTTGTGATGTAAGTGACAAAAAATGTCTCGTTGAGGGCTGTGTATACGGCAATCTAGAAGGCAGGGACACCAAGGAACAGTCCCTGCCTTCTCTCTGGATTGCCCTGCTGTCACTGACAGTGGGCCCCCCGCTCGGCAGCTGCACGATTAGCAGCTGCCATCTCTGAATGTGCGCTCCAGAACGTCCATTCAGAGATAAACGACCACCCATAGGACGTTTATAGTCAATGGGGATCGTGAAGTGGTTAAAACTGTGCCTTGTGTGACCACGTCCTGAGGAAGTTTATTCCACAGATTCATAGTTCTTACAGTAAAGAAGTTTTGACGCTTCTGGAAACTGAACTTTTTCTTCTCCAGTCAGAGGCAGTGCCCCCTTGTCTTTTGAGGGCATGGGGGCACAATAGAAATACCCCCAAACTGACTTAATTTCTGGTTTACCAAGGCCAAGTTTCTCGTCAAGCCCACTAAATGTTTTTTCTGTGGTTCGTTTCTCACCAGGCCTGTCATTACATGTGTTTCTCCTCATTGGTGGCAGCGGCGACACAGGGGGAGGGAGAGAGTGACTCCTTATCCCCTGGGCTGCTAAGGAGAACATTGAGCGCGCTGAAAGCAGCGCGCTCCATGCTCTGTGATACTAGACTGCGCAACAGCAAAGACTAGTATTGAAAAAAGGCAAATCCCGGTATCGAAAATTCGATACCCGAAATATCCCTAGACTATAACCCCCTTCCCCCCTCATCCATAGGAATATACCCATGTACTGCAGTACATGTGTGCATTCCTATGGATGAGGGGGGTTATAGTCACATTAAATATAAACACTGTCCAGGGATTGTACCGTAATTGGCCTGTGTTTATATTAAATGTGACAATAACCTCCCTCATCCATAGGAATACACATGTACTGCACATATTTTTGCACACCTTTTTTTTTTCCTCTTCTAGAACCTAAGAGTGTCTTATCATCAGGTGCATCTGATAAGTGAAAAATATGGTGCATTAGCCCCACATTTTTCATTTTCACAAGACAAAACAAGAGAAAAAAGCACCCCAACATGTGTTATGCATTTTTTTCTGAATACAGCAACCTATATGTGGTCATACACTGTTGTATGGACACACCGCTCAGAAGAGGTACGAATACAGTGTAAAATGCCCAAAAGTTACCCTATTTTGCAAAGTAAACCCTTTAAGGAATTCACTTAAGGGTATAGTGATTGGCTTGACCCCACAGGTGCTTCATAGAATTTTTTTAAATTAAGAATTAAATTGCTTCCATATATGGCAGGCCTGGAGGCCTTTCAGGTGCCATGGCAACCATTAACAACCCAAGTTCACATTGCATGGAGCCGTAGGGGTCAGAAAGGGAGGCCCATCCGCTCTGTAAACCTACAAGATTCTGCTGTCAGCATTGGCTGGAGCATCTAAGGGGTTAATCCCCTAGCATCATCGTTTTCAGAGATGCCTGTGGATACAGCAGAGGCCTGGCTGTCAGAAACATGGGTCAGGAGGAGAAGGAGCATTTTAGGCCAGAAGGAGAAGGAGCGGAGAGCCAGTGCCAGGAAGCAGGTGCGTAAGCTTACCTGTCATGTACAGGTACAGGTCTTTAAGGCTTGTATTTTGTAGTTTTGCATTTTGATGCGTCAGCCAAAATAAGGGGTGAAAATAAACAAGAGAAATATTAGCTTTTTTCTTTTCCGTTATATTCTCCCTCTCTAATGTACGCCTGGCTTTTTCTAAACAAATGCATCAAATCTGCCCTGTGTGTAGCTGGCATGAAAGTATTAGTTCCATGTTATGTGCTATGTCAGCTAGCAGCATATTGATCAACTCATACATGACATCTGATGGGATGCACAATTCTCTTAATACACCAAAAATGAACCTGAAAAGGATACAAAAATGTATATAAAAACAACACACTCTATACAGAACTATACAAGCGATACACGTTATTGCAGGTCTTATGTAGCATGCCAATGATGCACCCAGGGCCGGTGCAAGGATTTTTGCCGCCCTAGGCAAAGATCCATTTTGCCGCCCCCTCATGTCACTCACTCACTGACAGACACACACACACTGACAGACACGCACTCAGACACTCACTGAATGATGTACACAGAAACTCACTGACAGACAGACATACACTCACTGACAGACAGACACGCAACGCAGACACTCACTGAATGACGTACACAGAAACTCACTGACAGACACACATACACTTACTGACAGACAGACACACACTCACTTACTGACAGACACTCACTGACAGACATACACCTACCCACTGAAACACACACACAGAATCTCACTGGCAGACAAACACACACATATACTCACTGACAAACATACACATACTCACTGACAAACACGCAGACACTTACTGACCGTCAAACATCCACACTCACTGACATACACTCACTCACTGACATACACACACAGACACTCAATGACAGACACACATACATTTACTGACAGAAATACATACATACTCACTCACTGACATAAATACACAGGCAGACACTCACTCAGTCAAACACTTAAACACTCACCTCCCTGGGGTCCAGTGTGGTGCAGCTCGTCAATCCTCCAGCGCGCCGTTTAGTATGCTGGGGCCGGAATGAGGTCATATTCTGGCATCACAGAGGGCGTACGAGGGAGGAGTGGGGAGCTGCTAGAACAGCCTTCCTTGCCGCCCGCCTCCTCTCCTCCGGTAATTTACTGACAGAGCAGGCACCTGCCATCAGGGTAAGCAGATGCCTGCTCTGCCATATTTAAGAAGGGCCTTCACCTCCTGGCCCCCCTGTAACGGCGCTGGGGGGCGGCTCAAGAGCCACTCGCCCAGGGCTGCAGCCCCAGTCAGGGGGAGCCCACCAGGGCGCCCCCAGCAGGCCGGCGCCCTAGGCGAATGCCTAGTTCACCTATATGGTTGCACCGGCCCTGGATGCACCTACTTTGTTTTTGTATAATTGTTGCAGTTTTATATGATACATGTATTTGTTTTTTTACCTGTAATAATAAATGCATTTTTGATAAACAGTAAAATGAACGTACAATTCTCTCCCATACTTCTATTAGATTATGACTCATTTGTCTGTATTTTCAAATTCTCCTGATAGAAATTTACATTGCCTGTATTCTGGGTTTTTCAAACAAACAATATATCATCATTTTGGACTTAAACACATTTATTTCTCCTCAAAAGAAGCTGATGTTTTGCTGAGAGCTGTTGGATATTTATCTTTATTAATCCAATTTAACATTCCTACTGAGTCAGCTTTAACCAGAGCTGGAATCCTTTGCTCATTCTGAAAAAAGGTCAGAACCCAATTAACAAAATAATCTTATCCTGTTGCTTATTTATGCAACATTGGGTAAAATATATGTGTATTATGATATGTGTATGTGGGAGGGACTATGGTAAATTTTAATGCATTACTGTAAAAGTAAAAACAGTACTGATTTAAAAAGTAATTGTTTCCTTTTAAAATACATGAATAGTACAAGCAGTGTTAAGAAAATTTGTAAAATATATCTTATTACAGACATATGCATCTTTCTCTACTTATCAGGCTCCTTTTCTTCTCTGCTGCCTCCTTCAATGATCATTCTTTCTTAGTCTTCAAAGGAGACTTATCAGTGGGATTAGGGTAAAGCTGCAGCCAATAGACGTCTATAGATAGAAGACGAGGAGGCGCTTGAGGGTGACAGAGGTAAAGACACACTATTGCATAAGTATTCTACTGTTTCAACCCAGTTCTGGATTCACCATTACACTACTCAGTAATACTGTATAATGGCCTCCATGCTCATGCTTCTGAGGGTGTGCTACAGAGAGATAGGGGAGCAGGATCTCCTCTGTGTGCTGTGTATGGGAGACATCATATCAGCTATTCTACAGCCATCCTGGGGCTGATCTCAGGGAAATCTGACAATATGAAATACACCCTGCAGAGCGGGAAACTGTAAAAATAAAATTCAGAATACAAGTGTTTTGGTGACAAAACATAGGGGGAATTTAACATGAGAGTGATTTTTAGTCAGTTTTAGTTGAGTCTACTTTGGTGTACTTTGTGAAAACTTATCAAACAGTGCAATTTGTTGAATTTGGTGCACCCACATTGGTGCAAACCACATCCACTTTTTAAAACAAATGAGTGGTTTAAAATGCAAAAAGGCAGAAATGTGTTTGCCCAAATGATCTTAAAAAGTCACCTGTCTTTTTGAGGACAATTCTGGAGTACAGGACTTGCAGTGTGATTCCTCGTGTGCAAAGACATGAAAGTTTATTCTGAAAAATCATCCTAAATTACACACTTTAAAAGCTTCACCTATAGGTTGGAGTTTAATGCTTTTTGGGGGTGTTTGCCTTGGCATTTTCACAGTATGTGAACAGGGTTAGACTGGCTCACCAGTGCTGACTTTGGTGCAATCACATGCTACTTGGGTCTATTTGTTTGATTCAAACCTTATTAAACTGGATTGATGATGTAAGAGTTTCACCTCAAGAATAATTTCCTCCAATGGGCTGAAGGAACTCCAGTTCGACACTGCCTGTGGCCACATAATATTTTAATGTCTATAACAAAATATTGAACACATAACACCGTAAGGCAAATTTACAAATCCAGTAGATGGGATATACTTAAAACTGGAGCAGTGTGGAGACGCGGTGGTCGCTGCACGGCACTGCGCTATGGTTAGAGTAGGTTCCCACTTAACAAGAGGCAACCTTGTCGCGGTAAGTGGGCCTATGCTCTTTGATCAAACTGTATACTAATGCCTCTTAATAGTGCACAGCAAATGAATGATACTAGTGCTATATAGCCATGTTTTATCAATAGAAATGCTGCAAATTACGTACAGTAGTCATAAGTATAGGAATTAGGATGTGCGATTTAGATTTTCTCTACGAACCACGATTTATACGCTGTTTTGTCCTTTTTTCCCCCCCCTCTAAGTCAGCACTCCTCCCCATGTGGCACAGGTGCTCTTAACTTAAATTAGCAGTAGTCTGCACAGGGTTTTAATTCCTACCACATCTCAGTTGGAGTTCCTGAGAAGCTGTGAACAGGTGATCCTTTAGCACCAGTTCACATGCGGCGCCGGACGGTGGCTGGTGGAGTTGTGGGATCCGAGGCCTAGGTGGCTCCGCCGTATAGCGGGGTAGCTGTGTGGCTGCTGGATCCCATTGCCTGCTGGAGCAGTGTGGAGACGCGGTGGTTGCCACACGGCACTGCGCTATGGTTAGAGTAGGTTCCCACTTAACAAGAGGCAACCTTGTCGCGGTAAGTGGGCCTATGCTCTTTGATCAAACTGTATACTAATGCCTCTTAATAGTGCACAGCAAATGATTGATACTAGTGCTGTATAGCCATGTTTTATAAAAAAAAATGCTGCAAATTGCATACAGTTGTCATAAGTATAGGAATGAGGATGTGCGATTTAGATTCTCTCTACAAACCATGATTAAAACTGTATTAGACAGGCAGATCAGCAAGCGATTGTTGATAGGGAAGCATTCCCTCCCAGCAATCGCTTGCTCGCTAGCTTAGGAGACTGCTGCGATTTCCTCTGTGGCATAGGGGGCGCCATCGCTGTGACATCGCTTGTCCCCATACTGTCTAGTGGTTTACAGGCGGCAGATCGCTATTAGTCAGCACAGTCTGTCGGCAGCAAGCGCCGATTTTTAAGCATGCTTAAAAGTCAGAATTGCCTGATGAACGAGCATTTGCTTGTTCATCGGGAAATCAGCGGCAGTATTACACTGCAAGATGACTGCTAACAAGCGTTCATGCGAACGATTGTTAACGATTATCCACCAAAATATCAGCCATATAATATAGCCTTTAGACGGGCAGCCTAGACCTATAACAAATTTATCACAGTGCTCAAGCTAGACTCTTTTATACCAACTATTGTTTGGCTTAGTTTAAAACAGAATTTTACAACAGAATTATGGTGCAGTTTTTGCACAAATGTTGAATATTAGGTCATGCCTATTTCCGGTAAAGCCATGCCCCATTGATAGTAAACCACGTCCCTTTAAGGCAAGGGCAGATAATTTCTGTACATCTAGATTGGCCAAATTGTACCACATCTTACCACAATTTTCACAAAAATCTATTTGCACTCACATTAGTAAATGTGGGCCAGTGTTTTAGTTTCTAGCACTTGTGTTGCATTTTTGGCTTAGTGGTGCTTTTTTAAAATGGAGCATGCTCTAGTTACGTTTTTTTTTTTTCCCCCATAGGATTCTCTATCAGATTTTAAAAAATGTCAGGCAAATGAAGATACAAAATTTAAAAAGATAAAATTAACCACCAAAACACTTGTGCAAACATTATGACAAACATGTGAAATGCATTGTGTTTTTTGATGCTCAGTGCTTGCATGTTTTTTTTTAAATAATAATGACAATAATAACAATGTGTGCATTTGGTGTCAAAATCAGCTTTTTGTGGCAGTTTTTGATGCTGTTTTTGAGCCAAAGCAAGAAGTGAATCCTGTAGAAAAGAAAGTATAAATGCTACCTTTATATTTCTCATTCCCTTCCAATCCAACTGTATCAAAAACTGCCAGAAAAAACTGTGGGTGACACAAGAGCCTAAAAGAGCCTTTGGCAAGTTGGAGCTAATAGCTATAAATATAAAAGTATAACAATTTATTCCTAATGATTGCATTTTTAGCTTGAGTTTTTTCTGGAGTTTTTTTAAATCCATTATAGAAGCCTATGAAGAAAAATGCCAGTAAAACATACCTAGATTCTGCTGTGTTTTTTAAATAAGCCAAGCACTTGAAAGTGCACCAATAGGTCAGACAAATAGAAAAAAAAAACAATATAAATAATAATAGTAGTGCAGTTTATATCTCACAATTGACTTTTACCTAAAATCTTGCATTTTTTGTTATCTTTTTTTTTGCAATAGACACTGCTGGCTGATATTACATGCTGGCTAATAGAAAGTTATGAAATGTCCTAATGCCCTACAATCACTGTGGTTTTTGTGGTGGAATTTTAATACAGTTTACTAGTATTATTTTGTTATTTTGCTCCCTTGTGTTTTTTTAAACTGCAGATTGCACCCTTTAGTCCTATTAGGGCTCTTTCACACTTGCGTTCTTTTCTTCCGGCATTGAGTTCCGTCGTCGGTGCTCTATGCCGGAAGAATCCTGATCAGTTTGATCCTAATGCATTCTGAATGGAGAGAAATCCGTTCAGGATGCATCAGGATGTCTTCAGTTCAGGACCGGAACGTTTTTTGGCCGGAGAAAATACCGCAGCATGCTGCGCTTTTTGCTCCGGCCAAAAATCCTGAACACTTGCCACAAGGCCGGATCCGGAATTAATGCCCATTGAAAGGCATTGATCCGGATCCGGCCTTAAGCTAAACGTTGTTTCGGCGCATTGCCGGATCCGACATTTAGCTTTTTCTGAATGGTTACCGTGGCTGCTGGGACGCTAAAGTCCTGGCAGCCATGGTAAAGTGTAGTGGGGAGCGGGGAAGCAGCATACTTACCGTCCGTGCGGCTCCCGGGGCGCTTCAGAGTTACGTCAGGGCGCACCACGCGCATGGATGACGTGATCGCATGGCACGTCATCCATGCGCATGGGGCGCTCTGACGTCATTCTGGAGCGCCCCGGGAGCCGCGCGGATTGTAAGTATACTGCTCCCCCGCTCCCCACTACTACTATGGCAACCAGGAGTTTAATAGCGTCCTGGCTGCCATAGTAACACTAAAAGCATTTTGAAGACAGATCCGCCTTCAAATGCTTTCAGTTCACTTACGTTTTTCCGGATCCGGCGTGTAATTCCGGCAAATGGAGTACACGACGGATCCGGACAACGCAAGTGTGAAAGAGCCCTTACTTTTTGGGTGTATTTGCTAGTGGTCTACTTATTTCTGTTTTTAACATGTAGATCATGACTGCAAATTACTTCTTTAGTCATGTTCAATAGAAGCTTTCCTATGGGTACTGCATATTCATATTGTGTAGTCAAATGGTGTATTTTTTTTCAGTGATTTATCCTGCATTTTGAAAAATTGCTGCAAGACCACATACTGACCACCATGAGAGAATACAATGTTGGTCTCCCCAACACACAAATAGTGATGTCGCGAACATAAAATTTCCCGTTCGCGAATGGCGAATGCGAATTTCCACAAATGTTCGCGAACCGGGCGAACCGCCATAGACTTCAATAGGCAGGCGAATTTTAAAACCCACAGGGATTCTTTCTGGCCACAATAGTGATGGAAACGTTCTTTCAAGGGGACTAACACCTGGACTGTGGCATGCCGGAGGGGGATCCATGGCAAAACTCCCAAGGAAAATTACGTAGTTGACGCAGAGTGTGGTAAGTTAAGTGATTAATATAACCTGCATTAATCGCATTGCGATTACAACTTAGATCTGAGTTCCTAATGGTTGTATTGCTAGAATTGACGAATATAACGAATATAGCACTATATTCTCAATCTTCGTTATATTCTAGCAATATAACCATTAGGAACCCAGCTCTAAGTTGAATTCGCAATGCGATTAATATAACCTGTATTAATCGCATTGCGATTACAACTTAGGTTTGAGTTCATAATGGTTGTATTGGTCACTCCGTCACGTGGTAAAGGGGGACAGGGTGTGACTCACTGCAGCCTGGTGAGCGGTGGGGCGCCGCGGCAGCTGCCCTGCAGGAGTCTCTGGTGCCGGGAGGAGGAGGTAGGTAGAGCGGCTCTGACTTTATAGACCAAATTACTTTAATAATACCCCAATAATAATAAGTTAATAACCTAACCCCATTCATAAATTACTGTGGATTATTATAGAGACGGCCCCAGGCCAGGAGACATAAGGGGTTGGGTTGAACTGTGGGCTGGGGCCACCCGGCCACATTTACTAATCTTTGCTCAGGGGGGCCCTCATAAATATAGACCCACATGGTGTGGACTGGTCATTTTTACTAAGGAATATAGTTTAAACGTTTATGTGCAAAAGAGAAAATAAGAAGTCAGCTCCAATCAGATATCTGCACATAGACCAAGACTCTGGGTCTATGCAGATATCTGATTGGCGCTGACTTAGTGACTTCTTTTTTTCTCTCTTTATCTCTTTATTATGGCTTCGGGGGGGAGGGGGGGGAGGGGGTGACACAATTTTCTACCGCACCGGGTGACACCAGCCATAGCAACGCCACTGTAACCATTAGGAACCCAGCTCTAAGTTAAATTCGCAATGCGATTAATATAACCTGTATTAATCGCATTGCGATTGCAACTTAGTCAAATTTGTGACACTGCAGCTTCAGAATGAATCTAAGATGGATGCTGTCCCTAAGATGGATGCTGTCCTTGCTATTTAATAGGAGGTAGGAGGGTCTGGGAGAGAGGGTATGCTGATTGGCTGGAATATGTCTGCTGACTGTGAGGTACAGGGTCAAAGTTTACTCAATGATAATGTATAGGGGGCGGACCGAACATCGCATATGTTCGCCCGCCGCGGCAAACGCGAACAAGCTATGTTCACCGGGAACTATTCGCCGGCGAATAGTTCAGGACATCTCTACACACAAACTGTTCTCTGTTGATTAATCCTGTATCTGCATTGTCACTTGTATTATACAGAGAACTACAGTAACCAAGAAAAACAGCGAGCAGCAGTGAGTAAAGGAGATCTGATGTGACATCATAAAAAAAGTACCTCAGCACAATCTCACAAAAACTCAAATACAGAGTAGGTAAGAGTTAATAAACTATTTATGCATGTGGCATAATTTGTGACTTTTTGTGCTTCTCGCTACTTAGTGGGAGGTGTGGGCCACTATGACACTTTACGCAAATTTCACACTAGCATTAAAATCCAGCAGAGGAACAGCGTGCTGGAGTTCATCGTATCCAGCATAGCCGGAAGGGGCTGCAGTATCAGCAGGCCCCATTGACTATAATGGGACCCTATGAGGATCCACCCTGTTTGGGGCATTAGTACCAGGATTCTGCCAGACAAAAAATGGTGCTAGACGTGGGTTTTGCCTGGCCGAACCCAGTCATTAATGCCGGAAACAGGTTGGATCCCTGCCAGGTCTAATTATAGTCAATGGGCTCTGGTGAGGAAACGCAGTAGACGGCTAGTTTTTAATGATAGTGTGAAACTAGCCTTACTGTAATTTACACCAGAAACGCAAATTCAATTTAGGTATTTAGAGCACTGAGGGGCATGCTGTAGAGCTTCGGGCACCGCTAAAGCTTTGCCTGTACTGCTCACTACACTCCCCCATGCCCTTTGATTGACAGCACTACACAATGAGCCAATGTTAGACTGGATTTTCATGTCATGATTGAGGGGCATTAGTGTACCGCGTGGCCAAAAATTGGACAATAAGACTATCCATAGTTACAATAAACTTCTGATTATCAACATTATATGCAAGTGACATATTGTTTTTATGTGCTTCATCTGCACTTTTCACAATTAGTGGTAAACTACTGTATGCTCAGTTTTGCCACGCGGTTCTCAGCAGCACAACATAGTACCACCCCACAACCAATAACCCATCCTAGGGCTGTAACTGTACTGTGACTACAGCAAAATCATTACCATAATATTTGCATGATTAAATGTCACCATGTAGCCCCAGCCTAAGAGTGCGGGCAACAATTTAGAATCTATAAATATACAAAATCATGGTTAATGAAAGTCTGAAAGTAATACATTTTTGGGAATATGGTCTCAATAATTTTTAATTTAGTGTTTTTTTAAGGACTGAACCTTTTAGTCAAACCAGGATATAAATTCAAGTTGAAATAATTATATGCAGCATAATTAACAATTTTATGCACTTTAACTGGAAACTTGGAGTAATGAACAATTGAAAAAATAAATTACTTGTCAGTGAAATTAGATTGTTTATGAAAGTATTTGCAATGAGAATAGAGTACATTATCAAGTAGAAAGCTGTGAGCAATTAAAAATGTTTGTTCCCGAAACATACTTCTCACCACTGAAATTTTATATGGCTATTGTTTTAGTTCTATTAAATTGAGGTGCACTATGTGTGTTCTTAAAGTGGTATTTCCATCTTGTAAAGTAATGGCATATCGACAGGATATACTAACCAACACTGATCCTGAGGATGAGTCAGCTTCAGTGATAGTGCAGTGCTGTATTCCATGTTGTGTTTTGGCCTCCCAAATGTACAGGGACCTGAAGCACAGCTCTACATTTTGTAACAATCTCTGCTTCAGAAGCCAGGCAAAGAGGAGTGCTCTACTTAAGTCCTGCTACGCTATTGCTAGATGCCAGTTATCGTACTTTCAACTTAGTTTCTGTGTATCATAGTTTACTCTGTGCATTTTGTAAGTTTTCTTGTGTTGTTGACCCAGCTCATTTATCTGACTGCTCTTTGGCTTCTTGCTCGGAATGTTATCCCGACTAATCTCCTGTCTCTCTTGGTTTTGACCTAGCTTGCTTTTTGTAGTCATTTCTGGTAACTGATTTGGCTTTGTCTTTCCTCCCCCTCTGGTTCTGACCCTGTTCACTCCACCTGCCAACAGCTACCCAGTGAACACAAGATTGTATGCCACATGCAGGGAGTGCTCAATGTTAACTGGTTAGAATCCTGAGCTAGATTGCCACTATTGGGGCATCTATTTAGGTGTGGGCAGGGTCCCTGCAGTGATAGTGTGTTACAAGCTCTTGCTGAACAGAGTAGCTAGTGTCAAGTCTGGCAATGGATGTGCATTTGCTAGACAGGTCATAGTATTCTTACAGTTTCTTCACAGGGATGTAGTGCCATAATAACATTTCAGTGCCCAGATCAGCCTTTTGTCAGGATCAGCTGGAGTCTCAGAAGTCAGACTCCCACCAACATATTCTAGTGATGTACCATCACTTTACAACATGGGAATACCATTCTAAAGATCCCTTTACACAGGACAATTTAGCAGGCGATTGTTGGGAAGGAAACGTTCCTTCCAGGTAAGAGATTGCTCGTCAGTGAAGGAGACCACTGAATTTACATTCCATCACTCTTCTCCATACACAATCATTGTTTGCCGGCAGCAAAGTACTGTTTAAACAGCATGATCTGCTGCCAGCAAATTAAGATTTAGGTGAATGCATGAAAGATGCGATTATCCAATGAACGAGCACTTTGCTTGTTCATCGGGTAATCAGCGGCACCTGTACACCGCCAGTTAATCCCTAACAAACATTCCTATTAACACTTGTCAGCAATTATGTAGCCAATTCGTGGCCTGTGTAAAGGCCAAGAATCTGCCAGATAGTTGCTACAATCGTTCATAGGAATTCTCGTTAGCGATTATCTGGCGGTGCCCCACAATAAGTGATGAAAATAAACGACCAAATAACACAAGTGTGAACTTAGAATTACAGGTAAATGTTGGCACCAGCTCTGATTTATCTGCGTAGACTTAACCATGCAGTGGCCCAAGATTCAACTAGTGGCCCCATGACAGTGGGGTGGGTGTCACCTGTGTTCACATAACTGTTTATTTTTCCATTCTTTGGATCCATCAGAAGAACAGGTAAAAAAGCAGATCCTGTTGTCTGAGTATCCACCTTTAAATGTCAGTATTAGCATTTGATCAGTATTGGTAAGGCAAAAACAAGAGTAGGTCCAAAACAGAGATAGCAGCTGATGGAAATATTTGCATGTCTTCTGTGTTTTGGGCCCACTCCTGCTTTTGCCTTCCAAATCATGATCAAATCCTGATGCAAAATACTGACCGTGTGATATAGGTCTTATGGAAGCTCAAACAAAAGCACCCATTTGTTTTTTTATTTTTCTGTTCTTCAGACAGATCTGAAAAAACAAAAAAATATAAGGTAATGTCAGCAAGGCCAAACAGGGACACTAGTGGCCCTGTAACAGTGTTGAGGATGGCAACATCATGCAGAGTCACAATTCTAGCCCTGGAACAGAGTGGTGAGGGTGGCAACAGCATGAAGAGTCACAATAGTGTCCCTGCAACACAGTAGTGAGAGTGTCAACAGTATGAAGAGTCACAATAATGGCCCCAGAACTGAGTTGGGGGGGGGGCAATAGCAGTAACAGCACAAGATGGCAGATCACAGTAGGAGCAGATGGCAGTAGAGGCAGCCGTCATGTGGCATCAGGTAGATGACAGCATCAAAATAGTGGCAATAGCATGTGGGCAGAAGTAATGAGCCATTTGTCACAATGTTCCAGTGTG